>NC_054388.1:75628327-75883327 GCF_017654675.1 Xenopus laevis
GCCTTGGATATTATGCTTGTCCAAGAAATCATCCAAGACATTCTTAAAGGCATTAACAGAATTGGCCATCACAACATCACCCGGCAGTACATTCCACAATCTCACTGTCCTCACTGTGAAGTACCACCTACACTGCCTCAAATGAAAGTTATTTTCCTCTAGTCTGAAGGGGTTGCTTCTGGTGTGGTGATTCTCTTTATGGGTAAAAAGGTCCCCTGCTATTTGTCTATAATGTCCTCTAATGTACTTGTAAAGTGTAATCATCTCCCCTCTCAAGCGTCTTTTTTCCAGAGAAAAAAAATCCCAACCTTGACAGTCTACCCTCATAATTTAAGTCTTCCATTCCTCTAACCAGTTTAGTTGCATGTCTCTGCACTCTCTCCAGCTCTTTTATATCCGTCTTAAGGACTGGAGTCCAAAACTGCACTGCATACTCCAGATGAGGCCTTACCAGGGACCTATAAAGAGGCATAATTATGTTTTCACCCCTTCATGCCCTTTTTTGTGCAAGACAGAACTTTATTTGCTTTAGTGGCCACAGAATGACACTTTCCAGAATTAGACAACTTGTTATCCACAAAAACCCCTAGATCCTTCTCAGTTAAGGAAACCCCCTACACACTGCCATTAAGTGTATAACTTACATTTATATTATCTTTGCCAAAGTGCATAACCTTGCATTTATCAACATTGAAGTTTGCTGCCCAGTTTTCCAATTTAGTCAAATCACTCTGCAAAATGGCAGCATCCTGCATGGAACCTATAGTTACACACAATTAAGTATCGTCAGCAAAAATAGAAACAGTACTTTCATTGCCCACCTCCAGGTCATTAATAAACAAGTTGAAAAGCAAAGGAACAAGTACAGAGCCCTGCAGTGCTCCACTAACAACAGTGGTCCTTGTACCTAATAAACATTTCAGCTGTCCCAGCTAACTTGAAAGTCTTAAAAGCACATCTTTTTTTACCAACCTCAACCCCAACACATTTATTAACCACAAGGGTTTTGATTTGCAATAATGTTCCTTGCTTACAAGGGGAATATACTGACATATATTTATTAAGCAGCATTTTAAAAACGTCCCATTTTTGTTCTGTGTTTAACCTTGTGAAAAGCATTTCCCACTTAATATGTTGCAGAAATGCCCTTATACTTTTAGTTTTCATGTCTAAAATTTTGTGTTTTAGTTGCTCCCTTATATAGTTGTTTCTGCAACATAATCTCAAAGGAGACCATGATTAATAAAAAGGACCAGGTTATCAATCAAAGTGCACAGTGCTCAAGACTCTGAAAAAAAGTTGAGGATACCAATCAGTTCTGTGACGACTATTAATGATTTCAATTGATAGACACCAATTCTTGAATCAATTAAGAACTGTCAAAATTACTTCAACTGACTTCTCAATTAATTATTCCGAAAGAAAAGGGTTCAATTAAAGAGTACCATTATTACATCAAATTATAGGAGAACATGTTATGATCGCTATTCCCAAAATGCTCACCCACATTAATGGTTGAGATAAATTTGGTATTATTAGTTATTACAAGATCCAAAAGAGACCAATTTATAGCTGGTTGCAGTTGCTATTACAAGTTAGTAGTGAGGAGCAGGTTCCCACAAAACTTATAGGATCCTTGGTTTTACCCACAGGATGGGTAGGATGGAGCCAAGAAAGAGCTTCCAAGATGCTTGTTGGGGTGGTTGGTGGGCAGAGCTCCTCCCCTATGGTGACATGGTAGCACCAACCCCCTCCCCTTTGGTGGATTATCTGCCCCTGTATCCAAGTTGGACTGCAGCCAAAAATTGAAAGAGGGCCTTGGCCTGGGTTGGGTGTGGGTTGGGAAGCAGCAGGTTCAGGTCAGGTTTGGGAGGAAAAATGTAAATTTTCTGTTACTCAAAGAGTTAAATAACTGTTGATTTTCCATTAATGTCTTATTTCTGAAACATCTCATACAGTTTAATGCTAATAAAGATAATGAATACATTTTCTAAAGCTTTACAATTAAACCTGACTGCACCTCAGCCACCTTGACAATGCAGCTAGGTATACGTCTGCCTAATTATCATATGAACTAAACAGGTTCCCTCCTTCTCCAGATGACAGAGATAAAGTATGAGAACAAGAGAAAACTCATAATAAAAGAAACCTAAACTACAGTGTAAAAATGGAAATCATTGTCTCCTCTTGACAATCAGAGATAAGCTCCACATACAAAAAGCCCATGGCAAAGCAAAGAACATTCATATAATTTACAATAAAAGAATATCTTAATTACAAAGAAAATAATTATGGCTTCCATTGGGGTGAATCAAGTTTTTTCCCATTGCAATTATTCTGACAGCCTTTTTGCCAAGTGGTAATTTAGTACAAATGCTAAATGACAGTTTGCGGCACTGTGTGAAATGGCCTTTATACGGCAAGCTTTATCCAGCTTGTATGTTCCACCTGCAAAGATCTTTGAGGTCTGGATAAAACAATTGTAGCATTTAAGTGCATGCTACCAACACCTGATATATTCATTTATACTCAGATAAAGGCAGATGTAGCAAATGAGAATGTTTTACTTAATACATTTTGAAAGCACTGTAGTAATGTAGCACTCTACAATTCTGTCCCATTGTTCTGTATTGCAGATGTCTGTATACAGCACTTCTTCAGAATCCTGTAATACAATTATTACCTCCTCTACCTGAACTTTGCTGAAATGGAGCCTACAATAAGAGACCTATAAATGTATCTTCCATTATACCTAGGAACAAATACAAAAGATCATTATTAAAACCTGCAGAACAACGAACCTCTTGAAGAGGAGTTTCTAAGTGTCACACACTCCCCTTCTTCTCTATGGCATAACGATCATCTGGCTCATTAACCTAATTCCTATCCCATGTTTTTATAGCGCATATTGCCTTTCTCTTGCAATTTTTGTCTATGGGCACTTGCTATATACAGGTGTCTTACATATTCATATAATTACTTTGAGAAGTTATAATACCTGCCAGACTTATGTAGGGATCCATAGGGTTAAGTTCCACTATGGTCTCAAAATCTTTTCTGGTTGGAAATACCCTGCTGTCACCAGCTAAGAGTTGGGCCTAAAATGTATATTGGAGGGGAATGTGAGTCTTTGGCCAGAAGGTGTTTAGCAATTTATTTAAAAAGCAGACCTGCCATGTGGTTAGTCTCTTTATCCTTCCACCACAAGAGGGGTTGGATGCAGCTGTAGAATGGAGAAGCCCCAAGGATGATGTGGATACCAGGACCCTTAGAATTGTGTGGGAGCATGACCTGAGAGATGTCTAAAGCTCAGAAGCAGCAGAGAGATGTAAAGGAGCTGCCTGGTGATGGATTTCTGAGAAAGAGGCCTTTGTGTGTTCAAATAGAGAGCTTGGGAGCTGGGCTGAGGACTTAAAGATTTCTGTGAGATGCTGCCTTGCGGAGTCTCTGCCTGAGGGAGGGTATTTCAAGACTCCAGCGTGTGTCCCCTGTGTGAGGACAGGTTTTGATCAATGGCCTGCTACGTGGGAGCAACTGCCGTGTCCAAAGGAAAGGTACCTTGGGGTAGGTAGCAGGAGTGGAGTATGGGACTGTGTCCTGGATAGAGACTGTACCAGGAGTTGGGAAGACCTCACGTGTACCCCAGGGCAGGGTTGATATTGACATTGCTATTAGAATTTGCCTTTTTCTACTTTTATTTATTTCTATATAAAATTTACATTGTGCACTTTTCCCCTCTAATTTGTGCCTGTATGTTAGCAACCCATCCACTTAGATTGTGTCTCTTACCACATAGTACTTTGTGTCCATATATAAGTGCTATGTACTGTTTATAATTATTGCATACTTTTATTTATATTGTATTTTTATGAATTGTATGGTGCTGTGGCTCCTTAACAGTACTTTACAAATAAAGTTATAAAAAAATACATACACATTTGCTTGCCACACTTCTGTCTTTTATTATTTGTTCTTAGTGGTGACACCTGTAGGAGGATGCACTGTGCATTAAAAAAAATCCATTATTTTTCACATAGCAAAGGGGATTCAGGTCCTGGTAAGAAAAATTTTTTAATAACATGAATAATGTAAATGAATGATTTAAATGGTTTTCTCTACAGACAAGAACAAACTGATACTTTTTCCTTCAGGGGATCTTTTAATCAACAAAATTGTTGTCATGATTGCTTTTTATGGAATGGAAAATATTCCAAGATCTGCATGACTGGTCATATCTATGCATACTGGATGGGATAACCTTCTTGGAATCGATCTAGTGAGACTTAAGTATCTTATTTTTTTAGTGGCTTTTAGATATGTTACAAAAAAATAGAAAATTGGCCCTTCCAGACAATGCAATTCACTCGTGAGCCCTCTGTAAATGTTTAAAGGATGGGGCTGACTAAATTAACCCACCCGACCAGCACATACAATTTGGCCTTGGATATGGTACATTTCTCTGGGGCTCAGATGGAAGCTGCCTGCACCACTAGTGACCTTTTGAAATTGCATTTGTTAGGAAATCAACAGTTTCTTGAAAGAAATCTGGATTTAAATTGGTAAACCTGTTTTTTTGCAGCACCAATTGTTTTTCCTGAATGGCCTTGTAAGTAAGCAGTTAATATATAACCTTTTTGTCCAGTAGTCTTTTTAACCCTTTCTAAATATTATAGACACATGGAACATGAAATATAGCAACAACAATTCCTCATAGGATAGTCATATACTGCATACTTTTCTGAATTAATCAACATTCTTTATTAAAGGGCATATAAAGGCAAAAACATAAAATCCAATTTTTACTTTCTTCAATGAAAAAGAAACCTATCTCCAATTTACTTTAATAAGAAAAATGTGTACCGTTTTTAAAACTGGATTTTATTTTTGCATTTACATCCCCTTTACTGTTTCCAACTCCAGCTGCAGGGACATGGAGCCAGATTTAAACAGATAAACTGGGATTCTAGTTGGAGGATTATTTTGATGCAGCCACTGGTTCTGGAGAGTTGGAGAAAGTTTGTATTAAACAATACAAAAACTATAAAATCCACATTAGATTACATGACAACACAGGACCCAGTGCAGTCTGCCTATTCAGATTATTAATCAGTCTTGCTGTATCAGCTTCTGGCATATATTATTTGACTTGTGATGTTTTTATAATTTATGATGATCCCTAAGCAGCCAAGACCATACTGAGCATGTGCCTTGCAAAAATATTTAACTAAGTTACAAGATGGTGACCCCCTGTGGCCAACTTTGAAAGCATAAATCATTTGTTTAATTAGGCTTGTGGTGCAGTAAGTTCATGTTTATGTTTAGTATACAAAATACAGCATTTCTAGCCTTTTAGACTTTAGTCTGTTTTAGACTTTACTTCCCCTTACCCCTATAACTGGAGGGATAACTGCGCCACTTCAGTGATTATTAAAGGTAATAAACACATTCATCCCACAACAGACAAGGCATGTTATGACTACACTGATGAACAGCACTTTCTAGTGTACTTTGATGGGCAAGGCTGAATGTAAAAATCAAGCTGCATCAATTATCCATTATCCATTATCCCCTAGTGTTCTGCCCACTGCCTGTTCAGGCATCAGTGCAAAAGGGAAAAAAAAGTCACCATAAGGAAAACTTGTAATTGACTTTAATGCATGGATTCATGGCAAAATTCTGCATTTGAACATCTGCAAATTTTTTTGTGAGAACGCAGAAAAAAAATTGCTGCCACAGAAAAGTCACTGAGACAAAATAGTCTTCACAACAAAAAATGCCCATTGACTTTAATGCTTTTGTTCATGCCCTGTAACCTTGAGAGAGGTCTCTGCTGAGACAGAAACGTTGGTTAAATAAATTACCACTTTTTTCGTTTTGGAAAGAGCTGTAAGTGCAGTTTCATATGATGTTTTATACAGCTAATCTATCTATTTATGTATCATCTATCTATCCTCTATCCATCCTCTATCTATCTATTAGTGATGGTCGTTTTTTGCGGGAAATTTGCAAAGTGAAACGGGACAAATTTGCCCATCACTATATCTATCTACCTATCCTTCCCTTGGGTTAATATCCACTGGTTTTGGTACCCAGGCATGGGGTCCAACTCCCAACAACTCCTGGTAGGCATGATATAATTAGACTCCTTATCTTCAGATGGGGCCCCTGCTTATGGTAGGAAGGGATTACCACTGGATATAAGCACACACAGTATTCACTCTTGTTCCAATAAACTTTGGGCGCCAGTGGTTCATACAAAACAGCTGAACATTTATTGAACTGATAGTACACCTCTCAATACTCAATCACATATTCAAGGTGTGTTCTCAGATGGTACACTTCATGAAGCAAGTAGTGGCAGCAGGTAATTTACACACAATTGTATTACTCATGGATACTGTCTGATCCATTGTTAGTCAGCTTTGTGAATTGAGCCACCTTTCCTGCCTTTGGTGCACAATCCCCATTGAAGGTGAATGTCACAGCTGGTTTTACACTCCAAGGATCTCTCTATCCCTGAGCTTAACCACTTGAGTCCCTGACCTGGTGGCCTTGTCACCGCAGGGTGCTAACCCTTCACTAAACTCCTCACTAACTTTCCTTACTGATCTGTCACTCCTATAGTGACCTATTACAGTTACTGACCTGATACTTGCTTCACCTATACTTAGGCCTACCTCCATCTCAGGCCCTAGCAGCAACACCCTACTTTCAATGGGTGCACTGGACAGAGAGAGAACGCATGGCAACATCCCTTTTTATAACCTCTGGGGAACTACTCCCCCTCCCCTATGGGAAAAAGGACCTATCCTAGCTGGCTAACACATTCACTGGGGCATAGAAAAATCTTTACCCTTTTCTATAGTGACATCTACTGGCAAGTCACTCAACTGCCAGCAGAATATTTTCACACCTTCCCTTGTGTAACTGAGGACCCAATTTAGGTGTCTTAATTTATGCCCAGGGGAAACAAAGGACCTAAAGTTAAGCAAAACCTTTACCCTCCTACACATAAAAACAGCTCACATGTAAAACTCTACTTTACGTAAATAAGCAATTTTCATAATAACATACTCTTCTAGTAGCATCCCACGATTCACAGTGCACAAAAACAAACCATACATGTTAGGTAATATGAGCCAATGAATGATAAAGTTGTGTCTTTTGCTTCCACATATCTTACTGTTACAGTTAGAGCTACAGTATTTCTAGTCAGCTGATTTCTGAGGGAGCACACAGAAATTCACAAGATGGAGGCTCAAGGTAAAAGATGTAAAAGGGCAATATTTACTTAATACTCCAGTTTGGTAATACAATGTAAACAATAAGCGAGCCCACTGAGCTTTTCTTTAAGTAGGAACTTGGACTGAATTGCAGTAGATGTGTTCTATTTGTATTTTGACAAGATCTTTTATATAGTTCTGTATAAAGGAATGCTTTCTAAACTAACAACCTTGTGTAATAAAAGGTACAGTATTTCCCCAGGTACGGTATACCAGAATAACCAGTAAGATTTTGTAATATTGTGTAATGCATTTTGTTTAAACTGACTGTTCAAGTTATTAATTAAAGTTGGTTTTTGGTAGCTTACCCATTACCCATTATATTGTATTATTTTACATAATGCCACTCTGGAAGGTAATAGAAATTGACATACAGATGCAGCCACTTTGGTTTGTCTGTTTGACACAGAATAACTAAACACAGATATCCCATTTATCTCATTTAACACAGAAAACTGTGACACAACATCCCATCTAATTAAAGCATTCACCATTGTGAACAATGGTGCTTTGGTATGCTAATGAAAAGGTTAAATGCATTAAATGAGTTAAGATAACTTTAGATAACACAGTTTCTTCAATTAACTCTGAGTCATGACGCATTTAACTCACAAATCCAAGTGGCTTCATCTGTAAGTTTTGACATGATTTGCAGGAACCATGGATGTAATCATAGACAATAATGTATACAGTGGCGGAACTACCGCCCCAGGGCCCACACCCCCTCTGGGCCAGCCGGTGGTTTGCGTGATTGCGAAATCCACTACAATCTCCACTTTCAGAGGGGGGTGGGGGACCCGGCTGCATAGCCTGCACCCGGACCCTGCACCGCTAAGTCCCGTTACTGAATGTATATGTGTATATGTTCACAATTAATGGGCAATAACTGCTTAGCTTAACGGAGCAAGAAGAATGAGTGCTAGAGTCCAGAACCATCTCTAAGTGGAAGCTGGAGTCTCATAACTTTACAAACACTGATAAAACACTGCAGACTAATTAAATAAAACAATATTCCAGCGTGCTATACTGAAAATATAGTTGCTTTCGCCTACAGCATAGATGAATAGAGATACAGCAGATACAGAAAAACACCGTAAAATACAGCAGTCAGCTAGGAAATGCATTTAGGTAAAACCACAATTCTTCATTCAGCATGAAAGTTTATTGCTCACGTGCACTTTACTCCTCTCAGACATATTGCCATAGTAAACACTATTTACAAGACATTTTTGTAGTAGTGACCTCATGAACAACATAGCCATCTCAAAGCTGCTACAAATTGTCACTGTGCCCATGAGTTGTGTTGTGCATACACAGTACAACAATTTTCATTTCAGCACTCTCTACTTATTATATGTGCATTACCATAGTAACCAGAACCGCTCGCCACCATATTATTTAGAGATTGCTGTGAAAATCTTTCAGTCTTTCTGCTGCTTTATGACTCAGGGAGGCTGACAATTTTACATGGTCGGCTTTTTTCCTGGAATTGTGTTTTTTTTTTAACTTGAGCATTAGCTTATATAAGAAGAAAACAAAACGTTGTTTGAGACAATTCCCACTTCAATATAAACTTGGCAACTTTTACTTTACTGATTTTTATCTCTCTCTTTTTCTTTGATAAATCAAGGTTTTGGAAAATATTTGCGTTCATGTTTTTCACATTTTTCTCAGATCATTTATAAAAATGATATTTATTTTATATTTTGATAAAGATAAATCGCCCCATACTGACTGCAAAATAAATAATGTATCCACACAATCTACACATCAAAAATGATTACAATATGAAGTGGAAGTTCTCAATAATCATATATAACAAATACAATTATAGTGAAGTATGCTTTACCAGCTTATATTTAATAATGAGGTACCTTCCCAGCTAATAAATAGCTATTAAACACATAAAAAGAAGTTTATATGCATAAATATATTTTGTTCATAAAATCTTACCAAAAATAAAGGATTATCAATTCATCAACTGACATCAAATGGCAATCAATACTTGCAAAAATTCCAGTCTTAGATTTTAGTGTTTATTAATGCTTGTGGCAGATATGATATTGTATGATAAGCTAGTTCCAAAGAGTTCACCCAACACCAGGATGAATTCATTTAAAGTTTGCTTAACATATTCAGAAGCCAAGAAACAACTACACAAGCTGAAAACCAAATTTAACAAAAACCCTACTTAGAAGACCACTGTGGACACCAATTATTTTTGTACAGCCATAGTCAATTTTATTGAAAGGGTTTAAGAGGAGACACACTGTTTAAAACAAATGTTTACAATTACTCAATATTACGAAAAGGTATTGCACATATGCTCTGTATATCGAAGGCCTGGCTTTGTGATTCATTCACTATAAAGTGGCAAAAACTTGTCATTAAATTGACTTTGGATTTGATTTGTCCACCCACTGGGATCATATAAAACAGCAGCAAATAAATCTTATGTCTGCAGTGGAATCCCTCCTGCCACAAACAACACTGGCTTCATAATAAAATGTGAAGGCAGTGGCTAAAAGCTAACATCCTGCTTTTGATCTGGGAACAAGAGAGACGGTTTTTCTTATCCCCACCAGATCAATACTAATCATGCAATATAACCAGAGCAGGGAGCTGTTAACAGCCAGGAAGTGTTGCTATATTCAATTCTATTTCTCCTTGATTGTGTTTTATGTCAATATACTCTGCTGGCACTAAGCAGTTCACTGAGGCTGATTAAGTCTGTACACAGCTTCTATAAGATATTAGCTTTGTTACTGATCCTAGCTTGTTTTCACATAGACCCTTAGCTTCCTAAACTCTGGAGGGTTTGTCGTACAAAAAACATGTTGAAGTTCTGCTAATATGCCTAATGAGCTACTCGCTTTTTCATTTTATTGCTTTTTTCCCTTCTTTTCTAAGCATTACCCTAGTATTTCTACCTTCATATATTGCTTATTAACAACAAGTAAAAGCCAATATGGCTCATTTAGTATGGCGGGATAAGGTAGAAAGTGAAAATAAAGAAGCAAAGAAAGCCGTTTTTTTGCACTTTGCATCCTACTCATATGAAATTTTTATACTATGGGGCAGCTTTATCAAAGGTAGAGGTGAATTTTCAAATTAAAAAAAAATTGAATTTCGAGCTATTTTTTGTTTAATTCAGCTAGGGAATAGTCCAAATTCGATTCGAATTTGAAAAAAATTTGAAAATTCTAATATCGAAATGTACTGTCTCTTTAAAAATTCAACTTCAACCTTTCGTCATCTAAAATCTGACGAATTTCTGTTTTAGCCTATGGGGCACTCTTTAGAAGACTGAGGCAGTAAGCCTTAGCTAGTAAGAGAAGATTTGTGCTTCAATATGGAGGATAATAGGTAGTAGCTCTCCCCTTGCTCTCTCTTGCCTGTAGTAAAGGGACTGCAGTACTCACAAGAGAAACAGGCCTGCTTCACATACACTGCAGTCGATCCAGACCACATGAGGTAAGGACAACCTAGAAGGTGAATACTTTCATCCCCCCTGCTATTCCTTCACTAGTGCCATTTGTGCTACATCTGCTACACATGTGTGCAGTAAGTATTCTCAGCCCTATGGCGCTTTAATTGAATAAAGCCTGCAAAGAACACCTGGTCTCCTTTATTTTACATTTTTGACAGTATACAAGTGTAGGTCTACAACACCTTTGCGTGAGTTTTCAACTAAGAAAACCCATCAAACTGAAAGAGGATGTAATGTATCCCTTGCTCTAAGTAGATACATATATACATACATATACCCCTCGTACAAGGTATAGGTATGAGATCCCTTATCCAGTATCAAGTTATCCAGAAAGTTCCGAATTGGGAATTTGGATCAGAAATTGGAAGGCCATTTTCAGTAAATAATTGTAATCTCTGGAAATTATTTAATTTCCCTTTGTACTAACAAACCAGTACAGTAGCTGGTATCTGATGGTGAAAGCTGCATGAATCCAGAAATCAGTTGGCAAAACAATCCTATTGCATTATTTAATGATTGAATAATTTCTGAAGACTTAGGGAAAGGTTGTTTAACCTTAAAACCTCAGGTCCCAAGTAATCTGGATTACAGACCGTAAACCTTTACAGGAAACCTCTGTACCTGCCTCGTTTGTATGGCAACCATCAAGTACAGGAATCCCTTAAACCCAACACCAGGATCTCTGCCTTTGAGATGCTATTGTCAGCTCAAACCTTCACACTTTGTTCAACTGCTCTTGCTAAAGGAACAGCTTCTTTATTACCTAACTTAATTTTAACTCATGTCCTGAGTGCATTTATAGTGGTATTATATACATTGTGCTCTGTACAAATAACCCTTATCCCGAATCCTACCTCTTGCAAAACAATAGGAAAATTGTCATTAACTCATAGAAGTGGTGAGCAGTAGTGTAAGTTACAAGTTAGAGGGGTTAATCCACAAACCCTATCACAAAAGCTAAATTATCCAATGAAGTTTCACCAGGTTTGGCATGATCAAAAATGCATGGATTTGAAGAAGGTCTTGCTTTCCTATATAGCCTGAAAATATGTACTTTTAATTCTGAATCTGAGGAGAGGACTGTAATATTTACATTATAGTTTAGCAAAAATGTCTCTAATCAGTTGCAGATGATTCACTGTTAGAATGGCAGGTGCCAGAACTTGCTATGACTGAAAAAGATTGATTGCATTATGAAAAAAGATGTGAGTCATCCGGTAGCAGAAGGGTGTCAGGTCTAGAACTGAGCTGACTGGCTAATCGTTTTTTGGGGGTTTTTTTTGGCACAAAGACCTGACTCCGATTTTTTGAGAGATGCTTTTCTTGATGATGGTGTAAATGTGATATGGAAACTTACTGTCTTGCTCAAGTCCATATAGATGATAAACCTGACATAGCATGTTCTGCAAAATATGTTTCTATGTGCCATTAAGATTACACAGTATACCTGCTAGCGTAATAAAAAAAAAGTAGGTTTTCCATTCAAAGGAACATCCTTCTTTTAAAGCTTATTAATGTTAAAATGAATTGGAGCTAATATTAATTGAATTACCACCAGTGACCCTTTCAGCTGCAACAGAACAGTGCCAAATGATCCCTCAGTTGCTTTACAGAAAATCTGGCTACTTAATTTGATCTGAGAAGACTATAGGAGAATGAGGGGGTGTTAATGGTTCATTCTCAACTTGAAGCAGGGTTCTTAGTGAGGTCCTTCAGTGGGTATACTTTCATGTAACTTGTTAATTAATGACTTAGGGAAGGGTATTGTAAGTAATTTATCAGTGTTTCCAGGAGCTTGACAAACTGGCAATCTGGGCGTCTAAGTGGCAGATGAGATTCAATGTTGATAAATGTAAGGTTATGCACCTGGGATATAAAATGCAAGCCATTTATGCTATTTACAAAATGGGACTGCTTTAGGAAAATCCATAATGGAGAAGGAACTTGAAGTCCTTGTAGATAATAAACTTTGATAATAAACTTAGATGGCAAGCAATACCAGTTAGCAGCTGCAAGGTTAAACAAGGCTTTGAGCGGTGTTAAAAGGGGCATAGATTCATGGGAGGACAGGGTCATTTTTTGACTTTACAGAGTACTGGTAAGTTTTGGTTTCCAAAGCTAAAATGGGATAATATTAAATTAGGTAGAGTCCAAAGAAGGGCAACTAAGCTGGTACAGGGTATGTATAGTCTCATTTAAGAAAAAAGACTGGCCAGGTTGGGGTTGTTTACACTGGAGATGAAGCATTCAAGGGAAATATTGGTGTCCATTCCAATTAGGATGTTCCATCTTAATATTCAATGTGAAGCTGTGGGATTTATGCAATGTGAATCGGTTGTACTGGCAGATACATTAGCTTGAAGAAGGAGTTGGGTTGCTTGATATTAAGTAAGAAAATACAGGGTTATTAAAAATAGCTCTCAGTATAAATTTGATCCAGGCACTGGTCTGACTGCCATATTGGACTCAGGGCAAAATGTTTCCACCCACTATGTCAAATTGAAGAGGATACAGAAGGTGTTTAGCCTTCATCTTGATCAATAGGGATGTAGCGAACGTCGGAAAAAAAGTTCGCGAACATATTCGCGAACTTGCGCAAAAATGCGAGCGGTTCGCGAACGGTTCGCGAACCCCATAGACTTCAATGGGAAGGCGAACTTTAACATCTAGAAAAGACATTTCTGGCCAGAAAAATGATTTTAAAGTTGTTTAAAGGGTGCAACGACCTGGACAGTGGCATGCCAGAGGGGGATCAAGGGCAAAAATGTATCTGAAAAATCTGCCTGTGTGTGCTTGGAAGAGATAGTGTAGGGGGAGAGCTGTTAGTGATTTCAGGGACAGATGATAGTAAGTTTGCTGGCTAGTAATCTGCTTGATACTGCTCTGTATTGGAGGGACAGAAGTCTGCAGGGATTTGAGGGACATTTTAGCTTAGGTAGCTTTGCTGGCTAGTAATCTACTGTTCTCTTTAAACAACTGCCATACGTTGACCTTGTAGGCATTGTTTGCCCAGTTTTTTTGGACGCAGCCACTGAAGCACAGTTGCCAGAAAAAATATGCCATATAAATGCTGAAAATAGTCATTTTTCGCCATACGTTGACCTTGTAGACATTGTTTGCCCAGTTTTTTTGGACGCAGCCACTGAAGCACAGTTGCCAGAAAAAATATGCCATATAAATGCTGAAAATAGTAATTTTTCGCCATACGTTGACCTTGTAGACATTGTTTGCCCAGTTTTTTTGGTTGCAGCCACTGAAGCACAGTTGCCAGAAAAAATATGTCACGTAAATGCTGAAAATAGTCATTTTTTGCCATATACGTTGAGTCAACGTATGGCAAAAAATGACTATTTTCAGCATTTATATGGCATATTTTTTCTGGCCTCTGTGCTTCAGTGGCTGTGGCCAAAAAAACTGGGCAAACAATGCCTACAAGGTCAACGTCGTTGACCTTGTAGGCATTGTTTGCCCAGTTTTTTTGGCCACAGCCACTGAAGCACAGAGGCCAGAAAAAATATGCCATATAAATGCTGAAAATAGTCATTTTTTTGGTCGCAGCCACTGAAGCACAGTTGCCAGAAAAATTATGCCATATAAATGCTGAAAATATAAATTTTTTTGGTTGCAGCCACTGAAGCACAGAGGCCAGAAAAATTATGCCATATAAATGCAGAAAATATGCATTTTTTTGGTCGCAGCCACTGAAGCACAGTTGACAGAAAAATTATGCCATATAAATGCTGAAAATATAAATTTTTTTGGTTGCAGCCACTGAAGCACAGAGGCCAGAAAAATTATGCCATATAAATGCAGAAAATATGCATTTTTTTGGTTGCAGCCACTGAAGCACAGAGGCCAGAAAAAATTAAACCAGTAGGGTTTGCACCCTAGTTTGTAACGGTGGCGGAGGGAGGAGGAGGACGCTAAAGGACAGCTGTGTGTGGAGTCATGAGGCTTGAAGAGAAGGACAGCTGCATAGAAGTCAGAACAAGTCTTCCGGCGTGCAGTAACCCTCCGAGATCCACCCCTCATTCATTTTAATAAAGGTCAGGTAATCGACACTTTTGTGACCTAGGCGAGTTCTCTTCTCAGTTACAATCCCTCCTGCTGCACTGAAGGTCCTTTCTGAGAGCACACTTGAGGCTGGGCAAGACAAGAGGTTCATGGCAAATTGTGACAGCTCTGGCCACAGATCAAGCCTGCGCACCCAGTAGTCCAGGGGTTCATCGCTCCTCAGAGTGTCGATATCTGCAGTTAATGCCAGGTAGTCCGCTACCTGCCGGTCGAGGCGTTCTTTGAGGGTGGATCCAGAAGGGTTGTGGCGCTGCCTTGGACAGAAAAACATTTGCATGTCTGACGTTACAGACTGGCCAAAGGGCTTTGTCCTTGCAGGTGTGCTCGTGGCAGGATTACTGGCACCTCTGCCCCTGGAATGTTGATGAGTTCCTGAAGTGACATCACCCTTAAAAGCATTGTACAACATGTTTTGCAGGCTGGTTTGTAAATGCCGCATCTTTTCGGACTTGTGGTATGTTGGTAACATTTCTGACACTTTATGCTTGTACCGAGGGTCTAGTAGCGTTGCGACCCAGTACAGGTCCTTCTCCTTAAGCCTCTTGATACGGGGGTCCTTCAACAGGCATGACAGCATGAAAGACCCCATTCTCACAAGGTTGGATGCAGAGCTATCCATCTCCGCTTCCTCATTATCAAGGACTGCATCATCCACGGTCTCCTCCCCCCAGCCACGTACAAGACCAGGGGTCCCCAAAAGGTCACCACTAGCCCCCTGGGAAGCCTGCTCCTGTTGGTCCTCCTCCTCCTCCTCCACAAAGCCACCTTCCTCCTCTGACTCCACTTCTGGCACCTCTCCCTGCGTTGCAGCAGGTGCCTGGGTTCGTTCTGGTGATTCCGACCAGAAATCGTGCGCTTCCAGCTCCTCGTCACGCTGGTCTACAGCCTCATCTGTCACTCGTCGCACGGCACGCTCCAGGAAGAAAGCGAAGGGTATTAGGTCGCTGATGGTGCCTTCGGTGCGACTGACCATATTTGTCACCTCTTCAAAAGGTCGCATGAGCCTGCAGGCATCGCGCATAAGCACCCAGTAACGGGGGAAAAAAATCCCCAGCTGTGCAGATCCAGTCCTACCACCCAGTTCAAAAAGGTACTCGTTGACGGCCCTTTGTTGTTGCAGCAGACGTTCCAACATAAGGAGCGTTGAATTCCAGCGAGTCTGGCTGTCAGAAATCAAACGCCTGACTGGCATGTTGTAGCGCTGCTGAATGTCAGCAAGGCGTGCCATGGCTGTGTAGGAACGTCTGAAATGGGCCGACACCTTTCTGGACTGGGTGAGAACGTCCTGGAATCCTGGGTACTTGGAGACAAAACGTTGGACTATTAAATTTAACACATGTGCCATGCAGGGCACATGTGTTAAATTGCCTAGTCTCAACGCTGCCAACAGATTGCTTCCATTGTCACACACCACTTTTCCGATCTGCAGTTGGTGTGGGGTCAGCCACCGATCGGCCTGTGACTGCAGAGATGACAGGAGTACAGATCCGGTATGGTTTTTGCTTTCCAGGCACGTCATCCCCAAGACAGCGTGACAACGGCGTACCTGGCACGTCGAATAGCCTAGGGGGAGCTGGGGGTGCACAGGTGTGGAGGAGGAGAAGGAGGACCCAGCAGCAGAGTAAGAAGAAGAAGAAGACGAGGTAGAGAGCGATGGAGGAGTAGAGGTGGTGGCAGAACCGCGTGCAATCCGTGGCGGTGACACCAACTCCACTGTTGTTGTTGAGCTACCCATTCCCTGCTTCCCAGCCATTACCAAGTTCACCCAGTGGGCAGTGTAGGTGACATACCTGCCCTGACCATGCTTGGAGGACCATGCGTCAGTAGTCATATGGACCTTTGGCCCAACACTAAGTGACAGAGATGCGGTAACTTGGCTCTGCACATGTTGGTACAGGTGTGGTATTCCCTTTTTAGAAAAAAAATTGCGGCTGGGTACCTTCCACTGCGGTGTCCCAATTGCTACAAATTTGCGGAAGGCCTCAGAGTCCACCAGCTGGTATGGTAAAAGCTGGTGGGCTAAGAGTGCAGACAAGCCAGCTGTCAGACGCCGGGCAAGGGGGTGACAGTCAGACATTGGCTTCTTACGCTCAAACATGGCCTTCACAGAAACTTGGCTGGTGGCAGATGACTGGGAATGGGAACAGGTGGTCAAGGTGGAAGGCGGAGTGGAGGGTGGTTCAGACGGGTCAAGGAGAGCAGAGGTAGAGCAGTAAGATGCTGGACCAGAAGGAGTGTGGCTTTTAGTTTGCCTGTTGCCTTTGAGGTGTTGCTCCCAAAGTGCTTTGTGCTTGCCGCTCATGTGCCTTCGCATAGAAGTTGTACCTATGTGGCTGTTGGGCTTACCAAGGCTCAGTTTCTGACTGCACTCATTGCAAATTACAATGCTTTTGTCAGAGGCACACACATTAAAAAAATCCCACACTGCTGACTTTTTGGAAGTGTGCGATCTGGCGGTAACAGTAGAAGTTGGCGGAGTTGGCGGTATTGGCGGCAATGGCGGGTGCGTTGGCCGGCTGAACACAGGTGCCGATACATGTTGTTGCCCTACTGATCCCTGCGGGCTGTCCTCCCTGCTTCTTCTAAGTCTTATTCTCCTACTGCCTCTCTGACTCTCCGTCTCTCCATCTGAACTACCCTCCTCTTGCTCTCTTCTACTAGGCACCCACAAAACATCAATCTCCTCATCATCATTCTCCTCAGATGCATCAATTTCTTCTGACACATCACAGAAGGAAGCAGCAGCGGGGACCTCCTCCTCATCACTCATTATGTCCATCTCTATCGTGTTCTCTGCCAGAATTAAATCTGGTGTAAGGTCTTCATCTCCTTCATCTTCTTCTGGCAATAATGGTTGCGCATTACTCAGTTCAAGAAACTCATTGGAAAATAACTCCTCTGACCCCAGTGAAGAAGGGGCACCGGTGGTGGAGGAAGTGTTACGTGGGGTGGCCATAGCAGTGGAGGATGAGGAGGATGTTGTGGTAAAGTTAGAAACGGTAGAGGATGGGGTGTGCTGTGTAAGCCAGTCAACTACCTCTTCAGCATTTTGGGAGTTCAGGGTCATTGGCTTTTTAAAACTGGGCAATTTGCTAGGGCCACAGGATTGCATAGCAGCACGGCCCCTAGCACGGCCTCTGCGTGGCGGCCTGCCTTTGCCTGGCATTATTTTTAAAAAAACAACAACAACAACAAAAACTCAGTTGGTTTTTCTGGAAACGATAATACACACAGCTAGATGGCGGGTTGAAGAAAACAGTGTGCAAATAATGCCTACAAGGCCAACGTATACACTACTACAGCGGTGGATACGGATTACGTAAAATATGTGAATGCTGCTTGAAAAAAGTGACTCCGGTGTTTTTTCTGGAGACGGTAATATTATGGATATTTAGACAGAATGGGAACAAGGTCACACAGCTCGATGGCGGGTTGAAGAAAACAGTGTGCAAATAATGCCTACAAGGCCAACGTATACACTACTACAGCGGTGGATACGGATTACGTAAAATATATTATGGCTGCTTGAAAAAAGTGACTCCGGTGTTTTTTCTGGAGACGGTAATATTATGGATATTTAGACAGAATGGGAACAAGGTCACACAGCTCGATGGCGGGTTGAAGAAAACAGTGTGCAAATAATGCCTACAAGGCCAACGTATACATTACTACAGCGGTGGATACGGATTACGTAAAATATATGAATGCTGCTTGAAAAAAGTGACTCCGGTGTTTTTTCTGGAGACGGTAATATTATGGATATTTAGACAGAATGGGAACAAGGTCACACAGCTCGATGGCGGGTTGAAGAAAACAGTGTGCAAATAATGCCTACAAGGCCAACGTATACACTACTACAGCGGTGGATACGGATTACGTAAAATATATTATGGCTGCTTGAAAAAAGTGACTCCGGTGTTTTTTCTGGAGACGGTAATATTATGGATATTTAGACAGAATGGGAACAAGGTCACACAGCTCGATGGCGGGTTGAAGAAAACAGTGTGCAAATAATGCCTACAAGGCCAACGTATACACTACTACAGCGGTGGATACGGATTACGTAAAATATATTATGGCTGCTTGAAAAAAGTGACTCCGGTGTTTTTTCTGGAGACGGTAATATTATGGATATTTAGACAGAATGGGAACAAGGTCACACAGCTCGATGGCGGGTTGAAGAAAACAGTGTGCAAATAATGCCTACAAGGCCAACGTATACACTACTACAGCGGTGGATACGGATTACGTAAAATATGTGAATGCTGCTTGAAAAAAGTGACTCCGGTGTTTTTTCTGGAGACGGTAATATTATGGATATTTAGACAGAATGGGAACAAGGTCACACAGCTCGATGGCGGGTTGAAGAAAACAGTGTGCAAATAATGCCTACAAGGCCAACGTATACACTACTACAGCGGTGGATACGGATTACGTAAAATATATGAATGCTGCTTGAAAAAAGTGACTCCGGTGTTTTTTCTGGAGACGGTAATATTATGGATATTTAGACAGAATGGGAACAAGGTCACACAGCTCGATGGCGGGTTGAAGAAAACAGTGTGCAAATAATGCCTACAGGGCAAATAATGCCTAAAAGGTCAACTTATACACTACTACAGCGGTAGTAAAATAAAAAAAAGTAAAATAAAAAAAAAATGAATATTAAAAAAAAAAAATTAAAGTTGGTGCTGCTGAACTACTAGGAGCAGCAGATTAGCACACCAGTCCCACTCCCCAACACTGCTAGACTAATAGCACTGGGCTCTTATAGTAGTAGTAGTAGTAGTAGTAGTAAAACAACAAAAAAATAAATAAAAGCAGTCCTTACAAGGACTACTGTTATTGCAGCAGTCAGCAGATGAGATCAGAAGCAGGACAGCTGCCCACTGCAGCTACATACAGAGCACTGCAGTAGAAGGTAGATTACTAGCCAGCAAAGCTACCTAAGCTAAAATGTCCTCAAACCCCTGCAGACTTCTGTCCCTCCAATAACAGAGCAGTATCAAAACGATTACTAGCCAGCAAACTTTCAACTGTCCCTGAAATCACTAACAGGCAGCAGCTCTCTCCCTACACTATCTCTTCAGCACACACAGGCAGAGTGAAAAAACGCTGCAGGGCTTCGGTTTTTATAGGGAAGGGGAGTGGTCCAGGGGAGAGCTTCCTGATTGGCTGCCATGTACCTGCTGGTCTGGGGTGAGAGGGCAAAAAAAGCGCCAACAATGGCGAACCCAAAATGGCGAACGTCGCGCGACGTTCGCGAACTTCCGGCGAGCGCGAACACCCGATGTTCGCGCGAACAAGTTCGCCGGCGAACAGTTCGCGACATCTCTATTGATCAATAAGCATTAAGGAAGGACATTAAAAGGCTGAACACAATGGATGGGAGTACTCCACTTTAAAAAATGTTAATACCTCAGGAATTAGGCTATAACAATACTATTGCTGAGCTTGGTAAACTGTAATATTAACAACAGTAGGTAACATCATTTAAATAAATATCACAGCATACATACATTATCTAATCAGCACAATGTCCCTGAAAATAGCAAGGAATATAGTTCGAAAGTATTCATGAATTTATGATAAACAAACGTGTTAGGAGCAAATGCAGCCTCAAACTCTGAGATGGAGTGTATTCCAAAAAACTCTGTTCGATGACATCCACACTGTTCCAAATATTTATTTATAGAGCTCCAGCAATTGACGCTGTGCTTTACAATGATATTACCAGTCAGGATGCACAGAAATAATAAACATACACTTACACAAGGGGAAGATTCATTAACAGTTGTGAATGTAATTTTGCAAAATCTCTGCAAATAAAACCCCTAATGGGCACAATTTTGCACCCCTTAGGACTCAACCTCTTGTGCCTGTATAAGTAGTATATGAGCCAAAAACTACCACATTCAACAACATATGCTGAAACACATAATTATCCTCGAGCAAGACTGCCTATTCCTCATAAAACAACTAACAGGAAGCCTAAAAACAGAATCACTGGGAGGTTGATGTGTGCAGAATATTAATTACATTGTTATGCATTCTGTAAGCTAAACAGAAGCTGAAACACCCACATGAAATTCTGCGAGTAGCAAAACTTGTAAACATGTCTTTCTTCAGCCCGATCACAGAAACCTACTACTGTTATTAGTCTGTCTCTGTTTTTTGCTTTGCAGTGAGCAGTAAGTTATCTTAAACATATGTCATGCCTTTCTAAACAACAATAAAATGTACATTATTTATCATTTTATGTTGCATTTAACGGTAAAAGAGATAAAGTGCTGAGCCCAATAAAAAGAGCACACAATTATCCTTTATATACAGTAGTATGCTATATTCCTCATGCAAAATCTAACAGCATAACATCAGAAAGCAGAATCACATTTTAAGACAGTCTACATAATATATCAATACATATCAATATAATACAGTTATGTCAACTGAAATTAAATGTCTCTTCTTTCTGTTTAGGACAGCAGTGCATTATCACTTACCCCTTTGAAAAACGAAGATATACTGTACTATCTTTATTATGAAGCTTTTCATTCACCCAGGTCATGGTATAGCTGGCATAAGTAATTCTAAAGCAACTGGACTTGCTGAGTAATCATTGAAGACATTTCACTACTCATCTGAGCAACTTCTTGTCCAGTTGCTCTAGAAGTACTCATACCAGATAAATAATTATTATTAGCAACTATTTATAAAGCACCAACATTATTCCATATTTTAAAAATGTTATTTTAATAGAATATTTTATTGATATCATCCTGTCTTCATTTCAGTGCGGGTCCTGGGCGCTTATAGAAGATCTAAATAATTAAAAAAGGTACTGACAGTCAGGGGCGTAACTACAGAGGAAGCAGACACTGTGGCTGCAGGGGGGGCCAGGAGGTATAGGGGGCCCAACGAGGCCCTAAATAATGTGCAATTTCAACATATATTGGTAAAAAAGGGACAGCCTCTGGTTATGTTGCAGGCCCTAAAATTTATTTACTGTGGGGCCCAGTAGCATCTAGTTCTGCCACTGCTGACAATGGAGAGTTCTGATCTAGATTTTTAATGCTTTACATGTTAGTTGTATGTAATTCAGGCAGAACCAAATGCTTGTGTGAAAAGATGGAATGCCTCCCACAAGTAATCCTCTTTGAAGTCTAGTTTAGAAGCTCAGTCAACACTACGATGGCTTAGGCCGAGGTAAACTTTAAATATCAGTTGTGACTGCTTAATTATATGTCCATTTTTATTTTGATAGTAGTCAAAAAATACAGCATATAATTTGTTTTACCATCAGAAAAAAAAGAAATCTATAGAAGAGGGTCTTCTATGGCCAAAATGCAATACAATATTTTAGTTATTTTTAAAAAAAGAATATTAATATCTAACATTATCGAACATTGGCTTAATACAGACACAACCTTTTCATTATCTTTCTATCTATCTATCTCTTATCATCTATCTATGTAGTCATGCCTCTGCAAATAGATGACTTTGTGCAAGGTCACAGAGTTGAGTGCAACCATTCCTGTAATTATTGCTCTAGTGTGTTTTAGATACCAGCAAAGCCTTGATAATACAGGTATGGGATCTGTTATCTGGAAAGCTCTGAAACATGCAAAGGCCATCTCCCATAGGGGCAAATTACTAACCAGCGACGGCTTCACTCACATCACAACACTTCGCCAGGCGTAGATTTGCCAGGACAACGCTAATTCACTAAAATCCGAAGTTGCGTCCAGGGTATCGAACGCTGGCGAAGTTTAGCTAGGGTTACTGAGGCAAGTGAAGCAAATTTGCACTAGCTTTGCCTAATTTCCTTACTGCGGGAAGTTAAAGTTGAATGGACGTATATGTTGCAGCAAATACATTACATTACACAAGCCCGGGAAATGTAGGGGGGAAGCCAGGTACCCCAGAAAAAATTGACGATCTTTTGCAGCCTATCACCCTGAAAAATGAAAAGTCGCCAGCATTTTTTGGGACTTTGAGGAAGTCCTATCTACTCTATTGCACTTAGCCTGGTCTGAGGTGGTGAAGGCAAGTCTGGCGCAAGAGGTAACGTTCAGTAAAATCTGCATCTTAATGAATTTGCGTAGTTACGTCCCTTCGCCAGAGCGCAACTTCGCCAGGCGTAAGGGAGAGAATTACCGCTAGAGTCTATCTCGTTCGCTAACGAAGTTACGCCTGTGCCCATTAGTAAATCGGTGAAGTAATGAAATGACGGCACGCTGGCGAATTTTCGCCAGCGTTAGTCACTTCGCCCTTTAGTAAATTTGCCCCCAATGACTCCATTTTATCCAACTGATAAAAAATGATTTCCTTTTTACTTGTCTTAATAAAACAGTAGCTTATACATGATCCAAACTAAGATGTAATTAATTATTACATTGGAAGCAAAACCAGCCTATTGGGTTTATTTAATGTTTACATGATTTTCTAGTAGACTCAAGGTATGAAGATCTTATTACTATTATTTCTGTTGTGTATTTATGAAGTGCCAATATGTTCCACGACAGATAGGTGTATACATTGGATTTACGGATTAGATTACAACCAATAACAGGTACGAGAAGTTATGGGGGCCTTGCTCAATGGAGCTTGTAATCTAAAAGAAAAAAGGGGTATGAGACACAAGGTGTGGAGTGAGAAAGATCAGGAGTCAGCAAAGTGAGAAATGTTACATTGAGCATTGAACTAAGCAGGTGGTAGTAGTATATAATGTATACGATGAATATATGAAATTCCAAAGAAAGTCTTGACTATGTGTATATGAAGAAGTAGTGAGTGAGGTGTCAAGTAGATCTGTAGAAGGTGCAATGAGCTAAGGTATATGAGTCTGGCAGCAGCATTAATTATAGAATGGAGAGGTGTCCATGTCTGGAGGGGAAGGTCACTTAACAGTGAGTTACAGTAGTTAATAAGTTATATGTTGAAAGAGTGACTGAGAATTGCAATGGTATCTTGGGTGATTAATGATCGTATTTTAAAAATGTCCCTTAGGTGAAAGTGGCATGATTTATTTATTTGTTTTGTAAAAAGATATTCATACATTTAAAGAAATAGGATATATTATTTAGAATGCATGGGACTTGGGAGTTTCCAGATAAGGGATCTTTCCATAATTTAGATCTTCCTGCCCTAAAGGAGTTGTTCACCTTCCAATACATTTTTCAGTTGAGTTGTTTTCAATAGTTCACCAGAAATAATAACTTTTTCCAATTACTTTCTATAAGTGACTGTTTTTCTAATAGTGAAGTTGTTAAATTTCATTTCTCACCTTCTTATGACTTTCTGAAGTATCTGAGGGGGGGGGGGTTGTCACGGACTCTTTAAAATGTTCCAAATTGAATATACATTTATATATTTGGCCCTATTTAGCAGAATCCCTGAGCTGCATTAAAGGCAGCTGTTAATTGTTACAATAGTACAATCGAATTGTAATCATTTAGAATCTGCTCGTGAATTACTGAGCTGCCAGAATGAAACACTAGAGACAGGAACATTAAACTTTCCAATCTCTAAGGTGAACAACCCATTCAAGTTTTCTGAAAGCCCTTTAAACATTAAATAAACCCAACAGGGTTGTTTTTGCCACCAGTATGATTCATGCAATTTAGTTGGGATCAAGTACAAGGTACTTATTACAATAAAAAAAGGAAATCATTAATACAATATTAATTTGCTTATAATTGAGCCTATGGAAGATGGCCTTCCCATAATTTGGAGCTTTCTGGATAGGGGGTTTCCAGATAAGGGATTCCATACCTGCATTATATATTTGAATCACTTCTCTACATCTTCTAGCAGATACTATGGTGACATCTGTAACAGTATGAAATAGTTGCATTCATGTGTACTCAAAATATTGTAGTGATGTAGTAAACACTGTATTAATATTACCCAGCTTTTAAAGAATGGAACCTTTTACTGACTATTAATTTCCAAAGCAATTTCAAGTGAACTCTAGATAGGAAACTTCAAGGCTTTCTGCTGCCGCTTTCTCTTGAAATGAATATTTTATTTCTCTAAAAAAAGCATTAAAAGAAAGCTGCAGGCCTGCTGTGATCATCGTTCTGCCTATGCGAGGGAAAGACAACTGTAGAAACAGTGTAATTGTTCTCTGCTTTGTTTGACGTATTAGAGATAGACCATGAATAACTGCTAAACTCTTTGACAGGTGTTTCAGGCACTATCACAGATCTAAGCAGACAGGGAAGGAGACTGGAAAATCAATAAGGATTTAATATTAATGCTTCCAAGCTCCTCATCGGATGCTTTATGCTATAAAATATAAAATGTATAGGAAACATTTGGGTGGAATGTACTCATATAGGTGCTTTGTAGAGGCTCTGTGTAAAATGTGTGTTGCATTTACTTACAACACAAGAGGCTCAACCAGTTTTTAAGACAATAATGGGAATTTATAAGTGTATGGAGACTAACACTACATCTCATGAACATGTTGGGGCATATTTATTACCCATTGAGGGTCAGGTCCAGGAGACTCAAGTCGACCTAAAGTAATAACTTGCCCTTTCTAACACTGAATCTCATAAACCAGACCCTTAACAGATAATACCCATGAAGTGTAGAAAACGGTTTTGTAAGTTTACAATTACAACAATACAGTACATATAAGTTGTATGGATATATTTGGAATTGGGTGAGTCACAACAGGGATCATTTACATCAGAGACAGTGTGCAAAGGGTGGAAAGTAAATATTTCATAGGTACAATGCAGGTACAAAGTACAAAAATGCTCTGGATCTGTGAATCTTACCAACTGGAATCTCTCATTGTGCTCAAAATACAATCTGTTACCATTGCTAAACATTTTCTAAGATAGCTTTTCAATACTAATTCATTTCTCTTGGACAAAAAGTCCATTGGGGTATCTTTTCTAGTTCACAGAAGATTTGTAACTGTATATTAAGAATAATAAAATGTCGGTTTGTTAGTTAAAGTGCTAGTTTCTGTGCACTATTTTATTTCCAATGCTATCTTGTCTTGTACATTTAATTACTTTAATTTTGTGTACCTGGGAATACTATACCCTGCAGTAGCTACAGCAGTACACAAAGATGTGGTGCTTCAATATGTTAAGCCACTGATCAATTGGTAGGATATATTGCAGTATATAATGCATGTGTGATAGATACTGTATGTCATTTGAGTTGTGTACTCTGTAAAATTACACACACAACAAAAAACTGCTTTCTGTTTATACATTTGTTCCAGATTTGCCTGCATGTAGAGAAATTATCCAGTCCTTCACTCCCATATGATCTGCGACATCTTTGACTGTTGTCTAGGTTTAAATATAGTAAATCATGAGCTTGTTTTTTACTTATAAACTAGTAGTGGCCTGCATCAATGGCTCCCAGTCAAAATGGCATGTTTATCAAAGTCAGATAAGCTGCGCTGGACTGGGATGCAATGGGCCTACAAGAGACAGGCCCAATCTTCAAATATTTTTTTTCTCTTCTCCTCAATATTTACATATTACCCTCTATCCTACTTGACAATTCTTGTGTTTGTTCTCTTAGAGAAATGGTTAATGCCCAATATAGACCAAATGGCTGGGTGAGCAGGAGGGCCCACTGCACTTGAGCCCACAGAGAGTTTTCCTGCTACCCTGGTGGATCAGTCTGACACTGGAGATAAGAGACTTCTACTCACGTCTCTCTAGTTATCTAAAAGTTAGTCAATAGATTACAGTATGCTGTTGGACTAGTTTTGGAGAATCATGTGGAGATTTTTCGCATTTATAGGAAAACCCTTTATAGACTGGCTGCTGCTACCCAACCATTGGCCAGTCTTGATCACTCTGTAATGGAAGTGTTGAAGAGCATGAATTTGGTTCACTGGTGCAGAAGTGTAGGAATTACATGCACTTTAAATGGTTTATATTCAATGGTTTGGGAATGAGGAATATCCTCAAAATACATATAATTAGCCTAAACCAGAATAGCTAAAACATGAAATCGACTTTAATTGTACTAGAGGAAACTAGTACCGTATATACTCGAGTATAAGCCGACCCGAGTATAAGCCGAGGTACCTAATTTTACCTACGAAAACTGGGAAAACTTATTGACTCTAGTATAAGCCTAGACACAACTACAGCCCTGTCTCCCAGCAGCGCACATTCTGCCAAAGCGACCCCCCCAGCGATCAACCGGACTTCTTTGCAAAGTTGATGGTGACAGAGAATTGCCAAACGGATTACTGTGTGCATTGTCCCACTGTCCCACTACCATGTGCAGAGGGTGCTGTTTGATATTGCTATCACTGTTAATCTTTAGTATAACCAACAGAGGGCGCTGTGTGATATTGCAGTCACTGTTATTCTTTCATATAACCAACAGAGGGCGCTGTGTGATATTGCAGTCACTGTTATTCTTTCATATAACCAACAGAGGGCGCTGTGTGATATTGCAGTCACTGTTATTCTTTCATATAACCAACAGAGGGTGCTGTGATATTGCAGTCACTGTTATTCTTTAATATAACCAACAGAGGGCGCTGTGTGATATTGCAGTCACTGTTATTCTTTCATACAACCAACAGATGGCGCTGTGTGATATTGCAGTCACTGTTATTCTTTCATACAACCAACAGATGGCGCTGTGTGATATTGCAGTCACTGTTATTCTTTCATACAACCAACAGATGGCGCTGTGTGATATTGCAGTCACTGTTATTCTTTCATACAACCAACAGATGGCGCTGTGTGATATTGCAGTCACTGTTAATCTTTCATATAACCAACAGAGGGCGCTGTGATATTGTAGTCACTGTTATTCTTTCATATAACCAACAGATGGCGCTGTGCGATATTGCAGTCACTGTTATTCTTTCATACAACCAACAGATGGCGCTGTGTGATATTGCAGTCACTGTTATTCTTTCATACAACCAACAGATGGCGCTGTGTGATATTGCAGTCACTGTTATTCTTTCATACAACCAACAGATGGCGCTGTGTGATATTGCAGTCACTGTTATTCTTTCATACAACCAACAGATGGCGCTGTGTGATATTGCAGTCACTGTTATTCTTTCATACAACCAACAGATGGCGCTGTGTGATATTGCAGTCACTGTTATTCTTTCATATAACCAACAGAGGGTGCACTGTTATTCTTTCATATAACCAACAAAGGGTATTGTGGGATATTGCAGTCTCTCCCCAAGTGTACTGTTGGTATAGGAATGATTAAAAGTGACTGCAATCTCAGCTACTCGGGTCGGGTACCGCTGACCCGAGTATAAGCTGAGGTAGACTTTTTCAGCACATTTTGGATGCTGAAAAACTCGGCTTATACACGGGTATATACCAGCTGGCACACATGTTTCATGGAGTTTAGTGCTCTTCTAGAATATAAATATTATCCCATCAAGAAGGCATTCTACAAGGATATCTACATATACTGCATATAGAGTCTGTAACTGTATTCCACTGATTTATTAAGAGAACAAGTACAGTAAGAACATCTTACCCAACCATTGTGCCTCTTACCTTTATAGCTTTCAGCAGTGTGTGTGGCTCTGCTCTTACCCCTCTCTGATCAACATTTTCATATGCAGTGAAGGCCACTTTCGCCTCTTGGATGTCAGCAAAGCTATCAAACAGAATGGAACCTTTAGAGATGGTGACTCTGCAGTAACTATAAAGCAATTTGTAATAACACATTTTACAGTCTCTGTGTTTGTATTAAATACCACAGTAAAGCGTGCCTCTGAAACTTATTTTTTAAGGACTTTTCATGTCCATTCTTGCAGCCACAGCAGGTTTAAGAGAGGTTTCCTTACAATGCTTATAATCAAGCATTAGAAGTTCCTTTCAAGCAGAGTGGTGCGGCACAGAAGTGCTGCTAAGTATTTATCCTGTTGTGCTGCAATAATTCTATCATGGACAAATTAACCTAGTAGGAAATTTACGATTTATGGTGACATTTGAATAATGCCTTTAAAGTTACTGTGACGTGAAGATCTTGTATGTTATTTCTTAAATGTTCAAAATAGGATAGCAGTTGGACTATATTCAAATAAGAACTAAATCTGTTCAAAGAAGTAGACTTGAAATCACAGGAGACAAGGAATACCTTCCAGCTTTCTGTATCAGCCCATAGATACAGAGCTCAATAACAGTGATGATTTTCCCAGTAGCTCCCCATACTCTGCTCAAGCACAGCACAAGCTTTGTCTTTCGAGCATTGAGCTCTAGATTTTACCCTTTAATTTGCCCAAAAGTGGGTAAGGGAGGACTGAGGGTCTGTACAGAGAATAGATTTGTCGTTATTTGAAAGTTTTTTTATTTTTAATTCTATTTCTGCTAGACATTTATACGGTTTCCCTCCACTTTATGACCAGGGCAAAGCCTGTTTAGTATGGACTGCCCAAACAATGCCTGCTTAGCAATGTCTTAACGAAATAATGTACTAAGCAGAAATGGGGTTACATCAGTCCCCATCTAGCGGACAGGATATTTCTTATCATATGCCAATGGTATAAAAGCTATTGCTGCAGGGCTTATAACCAAATGACTCTGAGGCATAATATTGGTTGCACTGATTTCTATGTAGCCATGTAATACACATTTGACAGCCCTGCAAAGATATAAAAACAGTTATTCATGCAGCATTTTCAGCGTTATCATAATTGGCCATTTGCACATTGCCATTTGCACATTCCCATTAAAAGAATGAGATTTAGCAAAAACAATTGTTGGACAGTAAACTGGTGCAGCAGAGATTCAGTCAACCTTTACTGAACTACCAGACATATGTTATGAGACTTTTTTGCCCTTATGCTTTATAGTGTGCAGATGATAGCATGTAGTAAGAAAAGGGAAAATTATATCATACTCATGGGATAGCCCCTCCCCAGTGCTCCCATCATCAGGAGGCTCCCCAAAGCTTTAAAAGCGCAACCCATCCCAAATATGGTGCCTAGCTTCTAAAACTACCGAAAAAGGTATGGGAAACTGATGACACGGTTTTCCAGAAAATGAAAATCAAGGAGGATGCCATTTTCCCTGAACACTCCATATCATACATGGGATATAACAAGTGAATATCCCCAAATGGGAGAGTTAAAGCATGGCTTTATGAAGGATAGGTCATATCAAACAAATTTGATTTGCGGCAGGAAGGGGATATTCTTCCACTGTATAGAGCACTGGTAAGGCCCCATCTAGAATATGCCGTACAGTTTTGGTCTCCATCACTCAAACAGGACATTATTGTATTAGAGAGGGTACGGAGTAGGGCAATTAAGCTGGTAAAAGGTATGGAAAATCTTAGCTATGAGGAAAAGCTGGAAAAGAGGCGCTTAAGAGGTGATAACCTCTGAAATGTATTTACATTCATTTTGGTTGTTGCCTTATGCAAGCCTGTTACACCAGTCTGAGAGCAACTAAATAGTAAAGAAAACTCTCTCTGGCTTCCAATTCCCAGCTAGCCAGTATCCCAATATAAACACTGGCTGAACAGAGTTATGTTAACACATGTTAAGACAGCATTTCCCTAGCTTCTAAGCTAGATGGATGAAAAAAAGAAGTAAATGTTAGTGTAGGGACCTAGAGGATCTACTATTCCCTATAGAGTTAATCCCCTACCTTTGTAGTTTCTTATAGCTTTTGTTATTGGGCACAAGCCCTTATGACATGTAAGTGTAACAGCTACATCTATTGGTCAAAGAGTGTAATGACACTTTCCTGCCACACTGCTATATAGTGTTGTGCAATAGGGGCCTCTTCCTCTTTGGCTCCTGGTGTCTGTGCTGCTAGGTGTTTCCCATTGAGCCTGGGATCACCAAGGCCCAGTAAAGCCATTCGCCCCAAAGGAAAATGTACCTTTGGTGCTTAAGTCAGGAACCAGGCAATCCCGTGAATGAGGTTAGCTATCATTAGGGCAGATCTGTAATAGACTCTCTAGGAGAGAGAGATAGTCAGCTTTGTGTAGTATGAGCAGTTGTGTGCTCCATCAATGATAATAGCAGGGAGTAGCTTCAAGGGAGTAGTTTATTGCTTATGTTATAGAATGACCAATTCTAAGCAACTTTTAAATTGTTTTTTTTTTATATATATAGTTTTTGAATTATTTGGTGTCTTCTTCTGACTCATTCCAGCTTTCAAATGGGGGTCAGTGACCTCATTTAAAAAAACCAAATGCTCTGTAAAGCTGGCCATAGACGCAAAGATCCGATCGTACGAATCGTGGATTCGTACGATTTTCGGACCATCTGTGGAGAGTCCCGACATTTTTATCCGTCGGAGATCGGTCGTTTGGTCGATCGGACAGGTTAGAAAATTTCTGTCGGCTGCCGATAATATCTCTGCGTGTATTGCCGATCGTACGATTTTCAGAGGGAGACTGTCACTAGTGTTGTCAGACATAAGTATCGTACGATTGCTTTCAGGGGCAGAACATTGGGTGATCTGTTCTATTTGATCGGAATGGTAAAGACTTTGATCTGAATGGTTAGTGGAGGGTCGGGAGATGGGAAAGTCCGATCATACGTTGATTCGTACGATCGGATCTTTGCGTCTATGGCCAGCTTTAGTCAACACGTATATTGTTATTGCTGCTTTTTATTACTCATCTTTCTGTTTAGGCCTCTCCTAGTCATATTCCAGTCTCTTTATTCAAAGCAATGCATAGTTGCTAGGGTAATTTGGGCCCTAGCAACCAGATTGCTGAAATTGCAAACCAGAGAGCTGTAGAATAAAAAGACAGATAACACAAAAAACACAAATAATAAAAAATGAAAAACAATTACACATTGTCTCAGAATATCATGTTCTACATCCCCTTTAAGGTTTTTTTTACTTCCTGGCATTTTTGAACTTTTACCCTTCAATTTAATAACTAAAGGAGTGTCACCCAAAGTATGGTTCTTTATTTTTACCTGAAAACTCTTCTTTCCAGCAGATCAAGGCATTTGGTGATTACTTTGGCATTACATAAACCACTCTTCATGTTGTAAGAGAAATGCAATATAGTTGTGAAATATCCCTTATCTAATAGCTGTCGCAGAGCCTAAAGAAAGGAAAGGTCCAGGGAATTAGTGCATTATTATTTTATAGGAACAGGCAGCAAGTAGAACCTGCTGAAAGATGAAGGGATGTGCAGTAAAACATTACATTTTTGCACCATGTCTAGCAAACCATAGGCACCAATTAGAACATATTTACTATTAATTCATTTAAAACATATGTTTTCTATGGTTTCTTACCCCTGTAGCAAACTTTGCACCATTTATGAAATTTGCACACAATGGGGAACATTTACTAAGCTCGAGTGAAGGATTCAAAGTAAAAAAACGTAGAATTTCAAGGTATTTTTTTTGGGTACTTTGACCATCGAATAGGCTACTACGACCTTCGACTACGACTTGAACGTTTTGAACTAAAAAATCGTTCAACTATTCGACCATTCGATAGTCGAAGTACTGTCTATTTAAAAAAAACTTCGACTACATTCTCCGGCAGTTTAAACCTACCGAGGTGCAATGTTAGCCTATGGGCACCTTCCCCATCAGTTTTCTAAGGTTTTTTTTGATCGAAGAAAAATCTTTCAATCGATTGATTAAAATCCTTAGAATCGTTCGATTAAAATCCTTCGAATCGTTCGATTTTTCCTTCGGTCCATCGATCGTAGGATTTGCGGTAAATCCTTAACCCTCGATGTTCGACCCTTAGTAAATGTGCCACAATGTGTGATTTTTTGTTTGGTCTCTTTTAGTAGTCACCTTTTGTCAATCTGAAAAGGAAATGGAAGCATTTCTATACAATGTATGCAGATGGAGCAAATTTAAATTAAGATTAAGCCACAATGTCCAAATGTCCTGCATAGAAATGCCATTTGTTAGAAACAATAATCTTCCATGCTGCAACTTACTGATTTAAATGCAAACTTAAAGCCTGATTCATCCACTAGCTGATTGGCATCCACTACCTTGATTGGCTTTCTAGTTCCAGTGGTTAGTGGGCTTGTTACCTATCCTCAGAAAGAGTTCGGTGTCGGACTGGCCCACTGGGATACTGGGCCTCTTACTTCTAACCATTTAGCTTATTTCATGGTCATTCCCTATTTCTTTATGGGGAAACACGCTCAATAATGGAAGAATATAGTAAGTAGATATAAAAGATGAGGAGAATAAAGAGGTTGAGTGAGGAGAGAAGGAATAATAGTTTGGAAAGTGGGCCTACAGTCTAAGGTTTTCTGGTGGGCCCCTGGCATCCCTGTCCAACACTGGAAGAGGTTCATTAAGTGGTGTACAAAAAGCAAAGTTATAAAACAACTAGGCACCTCAGGAGACACTTATTATATGCCAAGTGCCAAGTGCAAAAAACTGATAAAATCCACCATGTACCTTGAAAATTGCTGCAGTATTAATGGAGTGAACAGAGGACTTAGCTCTTAACATGTTTTGGAGCATTTGGGAATGCAGATACTGCAGCCCCTCTATGAATACCGTTGTGTAAGCACATAAATATAACCCCACAACCTCTTACCTGTTCCCTAACTTGCTCTGCATTCAGATGTAGTGATGACTGAATCTGTGCCGTTTCATTTTGGCCAAAAAATTTGCAAAACGGCGAAAAAATATGCAAAACCCTATAAAGTCAATGGGCGTCAAAATAATTTTGTTGTGCGCCAATTTTGACGCGAGTCACAATTTTCATACGCGCGACTCTTTTGTTCAAATGCATTAAAGTCAATGAGTTTTTTGTAGCGAATTCTTCCACAGCAAAAAACATTTACGAGCGGTGAAGTGCGGAAATTCACAGCAAATTCAGATGCACAAGTAGCCCTGTACTAACGTCTGCCCTATGGCAAGCAATAAGAACAGTATTTTTCATCCATCTGCTGCTGGCTCTACACACTGGATTTCTGCTCTGGCACTAAGTGCAGAACCCTGCTAAAACCTGGGTGAAAGTTCTTTTAGAATAATCAGTAAGGGCATGCTTTGGCACTTGTGGCTGAGCCTTCCATAAATTACCTTTCCTGTTTCCTGTGTAACTAGAACCATTATAACACTAAAGTTAAAATATGCCAGTTCATTGTTAATGAATTTAAATGTGACTGTTTGGTCTGTTGACTTTCTAACCAACATACACCCTACATCCATAGCAACAGACAAAATTATTGACATCACTGTTAACAGCCTGAGAATACCAATGCTAAGTCTGCTATTAGTATAAATTCAAAAGCCTAACTACAGGTGTCAAAGGGGGAACCTGGGACCAATGACCTAATGGAGCTTCAGGGTCTCAAATAATATTTATTCACCATGGAAATGTATTATTTTTTTTAAAAAAAAAGTGATTACACCAACAATTGCATCAGGGCTTAATTATCTGTATAAATATTTAATTTAAATGACAACATTGATCATTTGTTAGGGGAAAACAAGATTTACCTGGGAGCTTATTCTCTCTTTATGCAGGAATTCAGGTGGGACACAGCTATCCAGAGAACCATATGGAAACTACAACAAAAAATGAAAGTTAGTGACATAGTAAACATACTGGAGTGGTTACCAATTCACTGGCTTACATAATAGATAAACATAAAGGAGTCATAGATGTCTCTGCTTCTCATTACAGACAATTTCAAAAAGTCTGTACAGTCACAGAAATGTTATGCTGAGCATGTCCTAGACCTAGAGAATCAGCATTTGTTGCCAGATAAGAACCATCAATTTATCTAGTGCTTCTGTTTTTCTGTTTCTTAACAGCCGCAACCTGGGTATTTTGTATGGCATTTGCTATTCTCAAAGACATCTCGAGTTTTCAAAAGTAATAACATAAAACTATTCTCGCTTTTCACCTTCCCTGTATTTTATTTCCCTTTGGACCAATTACTTTTTTTGTAGAGGGAAAGTAATCCTAAAATACAGGAAGTGGTAGGATGTCGCTGGTAGTACTCCAAGATGATTGTACTTAATCTTCATTGTTTTGTGTTAGTGTTAGATTCTATTTTTATTTCTGTGTTTAACATTTTGTTCTGAAGCTCTCCAAATTGAATTTACTGACTGGTTTTTAAGGTTATCAATACCAGCAACAAAACAGTGATTTGAATGGTGGAAATAGGGTTTCCAGATGACTTGAAAATCCAGGAACATATTTCGAAATTTCAGCTAGAGAGGGTGCACTGATAGCAATTTAATTTAAACAGAATCAGTGTGGCCCTGCAGCATACATTTATTAGACATGTCCCTGAAATTCCAAGTCGTCTGGTAACCCTAGTAAAGGGAAGTTGAATAGGAGAGGGGATGAAATAAAAGAATGCATGACATACTGTAAATATAGCCTCACGTGCCAGCTAATTTGTGGTTTCTGGGAACAATAATCAGACTTTGATCTCAATTCCACATTGGTGACAAGCCACATTCATTGGCATGACCTCTTATTTTCAGAAGAGCAACTTGAATTTATTTTGAGGGTTTACATTTCTAAAGTTGGTAATGACCTCCAAAAGAGATGAAAATATCTTGTATCTACCAATCTGGTATTCTTCTGACTCTTCTGCTAAGGATCTGGTGTTTGGCTGAATCCAAAAATGATGGATTTGGTGCATCCCTAATTACTGGTAGTTGTTGGAATCATTGCTTGGAAAAATACATTCATTAAAGATATTGCCACTGCCTTCATCCTGCCTCCTGTCCAATTTCCAGTGACAAAGAGGAACCCTTGAACTACTGACTACTCCAGGGTTCCCACACTGGCCTACATCAGTTGACACTGTGAATTTGCTCCAAACTATTAGGCACACATGCAGTATTCATGGCAAACTCCAGAAGTGATGGCATCAGGACTCAATTGCATGGGGTACAATTGTCCCTCAATTGAATAAAAATTATTTAATTGAAGTATGGGAAAATGTGCATTTTTTTGTAAACAAAAAAAAAAATCCATAAGTAAATGACCCCTTTAAATTATTGGCTGACTAAAATGTAGTGAAAGCAGGCAAACTATTAGCACTTACACTTTTACTCTCCAGTTTGTAGCTGACTGTACTAGCTCTTTAGAAAAAGGACTGTAGGAAAATACAATGAATTTAGTTCATGTGTGCTCTCAAAAGTGGAAAAAGCTCTTAGTAGCCCTGGGTGCAAGCTGTACCCCCTGCCAGGGCAAACTTACATGAATCCAAAGAAAACAGCAGCACTCCGGTATTGCTGAAAAAGTGAAAAACTTTACTTAAACTGCCTTAGGCAACGTTTCGGGCTACACAGGCTTGACAAAGGGCCTTTGTAGCCCAAAACATTGCCTAAGGCACTTTTAGTAAAGTTCTTCACTTTTTCAACAATAACGGAGTGCTGATGTTTTCATTGGATTCTTGTAGGGAAATACAAATCACAGGTTTCTTCACAAAAATCAGAAGGAGAAGTATATCAATCAGAAAGCACACCCAGAGAAGCATGATTCAAGTATTTCCCAAATAAAAAGAGAAAGTAAGAGGAGTAATAAAAACACCAAACTGGTTGATATATTATTTAGCTAAATGCTATCTGGAGCCTAAAAGTTCAAGTTTGAAATCACCCATAAAAAACAAAATGTGCTATTGGCAAAGTTTTATTGGAGAGGAATTCCCTTGATTTGTCACCTTTTTATGGCTGCAGAATGAACTGACCTTTAACTAAAGCTATTCCAAAATGAACAGATTGTTGTGCGCGGTATTAAATTGGGGCCTGTAAATATGTAGAACTTTGATGGAAGCTGCAAAAACTTATGCTGTGTTATCATAATGGGTACTTACTGTATACCTACTGTTATTTTGTATGGCCAGCCAATCAGCTGTAGCCAAAATAGATAGCAGGGGGGCATTGCTGTAGCAACTTCATTATATCAGCAGTTTAAAAACTGTTAATACCAGGAAAATTAGAAATAAATGATCTACATAGATGCTTAGACGCACTAAGCCATATTATATTGATTAGTTTTGAGGGTTTACATCTGCTTTAGAGATTTATAAATATCGTTTTTCACAGAGTCGGACTGGGCCGGCGGGACACCGGGAAAAACCCTGGCCGGCCCAGACCTGCTCTTAACAGACGGTGTTCCTGACCTCCAAATCCCCCTCCCCACCCGCCCGATCGCATAAAGAATTGCGTGTAAAGCAGGTACGCGCTGGAGGAGGGGGGGATAGGAGGATTTGTAGCTGAGGAGGGGGCCCTTGGGGGTGCGGGGGGCTGATGTGGCGTAGCCCCAGTGGGCCCAGAACCCCCAGTCTCACCCTGGTTCTTCATCTATACCAGAATTTGATATTTCCATCAAGCAATAGAAGTGCTATAATAATAAACATTTAATAAGGAAACATTCCTTGGATGCTGTATAATGCAGTGCACCCAGCATAACAGTATTAAATGTTTGTGTTTTTGAATATCTTACATTTTTCTAACACTTAAGCTTGAAATAGTGGATGGTCTGGTTGATGGTTGCACAGAGCATATAAAAATAAATATTTAAAATAAAATAAAAATAATAATTGAAAAAGCATGATGGGCCCCTGAGCACTCTGGGCCCCTAGAATATAGTCTAGGGCAATGATCCCCAACCAGTAGCTCGTGATCAACATGTTGCTCTCCAACCCCTTGGATGTTGCTCCCAGTGCCTCAAAGCAGGTGCTTATTTTTGAATTCCAGGCTTGGAGGCAAGTTTTGGTTTCAAAAAACAGGTGCACTGCCAAACAGAGCCTCAATCTAGGTTTACAATCCAAATAGGGGCTACCAAATGGACAATCACAGCACATATTTTGGCACCCCAAGAACATTTCTCATTCTTGTGTTGCTCCCCAACTCCTTTTACTTCTGAATGTTGCTCACAGGTTCAAAAGGTTGGGGATCCCTGGTCTAGGGTAACCTATTCATTAGTCCACCCCTGATCATGTTACCCCATGAATATCTTATGAGATTTCCCTGATGTGGCAATATGGTGGCTCCAATTTATACTGTACTGTATGTCGGCAAAGTACAAATAAATTCATCCAGAGAAAGAATTTCCCCAATTAATTACAGTACTGTAGTATAAAGCTTTTCCTTTTTATTTTAGTCTGCTGCATTGCATTCTATTTACAATTCATGTTTCTGAGAGTGCACCTTTTTTGTTATATATTTGAGTTTTTAATATTTCTTTATGCACTATTCAATCGTCAGCTGCCTCGACTTGGAATCTTAATGCTATTTGTTTTGATCTGTATTTTGACAGTGGTATTTACTGCTTTTTCACGTTCAACATGCTGTAAATTGCATAGAATATTAAAGTGCTTTAACTCAAATGTTAATGAAACATCCAGTTCTTTGGAGAAAGAGAGACATCCCAGCTAAAATACAAACAACTCTAACTGCAGCGTACATTTAAAGTGGAAAAAGACACATGAGGGCACATATATGGGCAGGATGAATCAGAACTTTAGTGGCATCTAAAGTGATAAATTATCGTATTTTGGAAATATTCCTTAGGTGAAAGTCGGACGGACAGGGCAGAATCCAGAATAATCCCATTACTCTACTGTTACTGTATACTGAAAAATATTTATGATGATGACTATAATGATATTCAAGTGAACAAATCCAAGCAGAGAAACAGGTAGATAATATGTCAGGTTGGTACTCACACCAAGTGCAGTTGCCAGCATTCTGAAATGAGATAGAAAAGAGATTTACATGAATGATATTAATCACCTGCCCCATGAAGCGAAATACCTACATTCTTTGCTAGCTGAGAAATCCCCCTTTCTAAGGGTTTACTAAAGGTACATCGTTTCAGAAAGTTCTTGCAGCACTATTCATTTAATGTGATCTAATGCACACTAGCATGAATGCGTTGGGTATTTTCGTTACTTTGCAAATTCACTAACGGACGCTGGCGTAACTTGTTAGTGTTACTTCGCACCCTTACGCCTGGCGAATTTGCGCAACGGACGTAACTACGCAAATTCACTAATGCGCGCATTGTTCTGAACGCTACCTTTTACGCTAGACTTCCTTCGCCACCTCAGACCAGGCGAAGCGCAATAGAGTAGATAGGGATTGCTTCAAAAAAAGTTAATTTTTTCTAAGTCCCAAAAAACGCTGGTGTTTTTTCTTTATTATGGGTGATAGGCTGAAAACGATTGAAACATTTTTTGGGGCTCCCCTCCTTCCCCCCTACATTTCCTGACTCATGGCAACTTAACTATACAGTGGGCACATGTGTAGGGCAAAAAAAAAATTTTATTTGATGTTTTGAAGGTTTCCCAGGCATTTGTAGTGCTGCTACATATTCCTCCATTGAAATTTGAATTTGGCGCCGTATGCAAATTAACCATCGCTAGCGTAACTTCACTTTGCTTGGCGAATCAAAGCTAGCGCAACTTCGCAACCTTACGATACCCCTGAGCGCAACTACGAATCTTAGTGAATGTCCCACATAGCCTTTACCATAGTGCTCAGAGATTTTGCTGTCATTCTAGTTAATTATAAGCAGATATGGGTTATCCATCGGGTCTCACCTGAGCTCAGATATGCTGTAATGCCCTTCATGCTGTAGGTAATTGTTCTCTTCTCTCTGACCCATAGCTCTGATTCTGTACAGGCTTGCTTCCCCACACTACACGTTTACTATATACTCTCTGTAGTCATGTATATGGAAATGCTTCTTAGAATAGAGCAAGTGTGCTGTTGTGACTGGCTGTTTGTTGACTCTTCATCACCTTGGTGCTGCAGGGCAAGGCTGGGAGTTACTACTGCAACTTGTAGCTTGTATTGTGCTTGCCTGGGTTTACTCATCCACCAGCAGGTTACACAATAACATACAGCAGTCAAGTAGAGATTGTGCACTTTGCAGCACTCCCTCCACAACCCTACCAGAAACCTGACCATTTAAGCAAAAGTGATATTTTTAAAGAAAAGCATTTACACCCTCCACATATTTTCCCCAGTTTTCACAACTTCTGTATTTTATAGCATTTCATTTTTAGAATGTGAAGTTTTCCCAAATGTCACTGAATTGACATTTCTGTAGATCTTACATTTTACTGACACCACAAATAAGAGGGTTATTTATTAAAATCCAATTTTTTTGTGGTCAGAGTTTTAAAGGGCAAAACACAATTTTTTCAGAGAAAGAAAAACCTTGGATTTTTCTTGATTTATTAAACCCCGATGGTGCGGAGTCTGAATTAAAAAAGTACTCCACCTCAAATCTGCCGAGGTCATGTAGAAGTCAATGGCAGATGTTCTGTTTACAATTGGAAGATATCATAATCTGCGCTGGGTTTCGTACAATAATCAGAAGAACTTGTTGTTTTCGGGCAATAATTAAAAAAAAAATCGATTTTTATGTCAAATTCCAAAAAATTGTTCAATCCATCTTTTATTGAGTCTCTTCCCACACCAGATTTTTTTTTGAGAAAATGTATTGATATAAATGTTAAAGATGTGAACAGGAGTTTGGTCAAAGTGGTTTTAAGAAAATAGGGAGAAATTTTAGGATTTTAGTAAATAACTCCCTTATAGTAGTGATTGGCGAATTTAACCCGTTACGGTTCAACAAAAATTTGCCGCAGTTGAAAATTTGCTGAAATGCATTAAATTCTTTTTGCGGCAAATTTTTTTGACACGCAACTTTTTTTTAACCCATGACGCCATTCAAGTCTATGGGCATCATGTTAAAAACGCCAAACAAATTCGCTCATCCATAGTGCTGCATGCCTCTGTTTATAAACCTCTGTACCAAGCTAACGTTTTATAAAAGCATATATTGTGCTTGAAAATTGTGTAGAACAGTTAGGATTCTGCTGTATGCGCTAATTACCTATAAGAAAATAAAGGATGACTGAAAAGGGTGAAAGCATTGCCTACATTAGCTGGAGAAAACCCTGGGCCCTGGGCATGTAAGGGGTCATTTATGAAGCATAAGGCAGGTGCAAAAAGGGGTTCAAACTGCCATGTTTTCAGTCATTTCAGTGAGGCATAACACTTTGTACCACAGGTGCATGTCTTTGCAAATACCTGGGATTCTTTTCATGAATACAGAGCTGTTAGCATTAAGAGATACAAGTTTAGGAGCATCAGCAGGTGCAGAGTGGCAAGTAGCCTTAAGGCATTTGGCACGGACCGGGGCTGCTTTGCGCCCACCATCACAGCAGTATGAAGTACACAGAGCAGCAGGCCTGGATGCAAGTGCTCACAGCACCTTTGTAAATGTAAATGGCCCCCATGGCCTTGTTCTGCTTGTTCTGCTTGCCCCTCTTTAAGTTTATGAAACGCTAATACCGTTTGAAGCAGCAAACAAGGGTGATCGATCACCTCCTTTTGCTGCATCAAAAAGTATTCGCTTTTCATTTACAGGTATGGGACCTGTTATCCAGAATGCTCGGGACCTGGGGTTTTCCGGATAACAGATCTTTCTGTAATTTGGGTCTTCATGCCTTAAAGAGGACCTGTCACCTTGAGATATGAGTAATATATATCTTTCCCTCCTTAGTTAAACCCTATAGTCAACTGTTTTTGTTTATATCTAAAATGGATTAGAAAATATCCTACATGTAAAAAGTGTTTCATAGGTGCTGCCATCTTGAAACAGGACCCCTCTGTTTAGTGTGTGTGGGCTGTGCCAAACTGCCAAATCTCATGCATGCTTAACCCTTTCCCTGCCAGCTGTTTTGCCCTAGATGCGAATATCTACTGCCAAGCAGTTTTTACCAAGGGCCTTTCCTGGGGGGGGGTCTTTTAGTTTACCAAGGAAAGCAATATATTGTTTTTTTCAGGACAACCTGAACTTTCAAAATATGCAAGAATTTTGGTGTAATTCTACTTCTGTAAAAAAATATAGGCTTCTAAGTGTCTAATAAGATGGAAATAATCATGTTTATCTAGTTTTGTGGGGAGCAAAAATAGAAAAAAGTAAGTTCACCCCAGAAAAGCATATATTTTTTTGGAAACTACACATTACACATTACTGCGTTAATATCAAGGGGTTAATCAGTGCAGCATTAACAGCATTATATGACCTTTAATATGGTGCAGAGAGGGATTTTCTGAGAAACTTTGCAATTGTTTTTTTCATTTTTTTATTTGCAGTTTGAGTTTAGCTTTTTATTCAGCAGCTCTCCAGTTTGCAATTTTAGCAGTCTGGTTGCTAGTGTCCAAATTACCCTAGCAACTATGAATTGATTTGAATGAAAGATTATAATCTGAATCGCAAAGAGTCTGATTAAAAAAAAAGTACCAATAACATGTTTATCCTTACAAGGCAATGCTCTTTATATGGGTGCAGTGACCCCACATTTAAAAGCTGGAACTGGGGACTGTTCCTGCTGAATTGTGCTTAGTACAGGGAATACCTATATACCATAGTTTTATGGGATCTCTCTGTACAGACTATGAGCAAACTTAGGGACTGTTCCTGCTGAATTGTGCTTAGTACAGGGAATACCTATGCTGCCATAGTTTTATGGGATCTCTCTGTACAGGCTATGAGCAAACTTAGGGGACTGTTCCTGCTGAATTGTGCTTAGTACAGGGAATGGCCCAGTGTCCTGCTCTGATGTCTGCTATGTGCCACCAGGTTATACTGATAAACAGGAGAATTGTTTTTAACAGGTCTTTGGTATATGAAAATCATGAATGACACAATGAATTTTACTAGAGCTCTTACATGCATTTGCCTATTTATAGAATCAATTCAGAATGAAATGCAATTAATTGGTTGAAATAATTTATTGTATATGAATGTATATTGATTAAATTGATAGTTATGTGATTTATACATGAAATCCAGACCCCTCTTTTGCTCAAATTTTTGTGCAAAAAAAGCAGCCACAGTGTCATCTCAGTTCTGAGCTCAGCCACAGCTCCTTCATTCTATTAACAGCACTACTCTGCAGCAGAACAGCTTCAATCCCCTCTCTCTCCTACACCCCTCTGGAGCGCACTCTGACAGACAGAGAGAAAAGACAAGTTTTGGAGAATTGGAGCACAGACTGACTAGGTTTACCTAGTTATTAGGTTTACCATGTGGTCGTAGTGGGCGGCGGCACACTGCAGGCTGCAGCAGGCATTCTCTCCCTCTCTGTGTCTCCCCAGCCCCCACACAGTCCGACTCCAGCCAGCAAAGCCACGGGGGAGGAGGCGTACATGACATCCACACTCTGTCTCTCCCCACACACCCAGTCACTTAACTTTATTTGCACTTGATCCTTACAACAAGCAGCACAAAATGCTGTGACAAGCAGCACAAAAAAATGAGGATGGAAATCTGACGGAGTGCGGAGAGCTTGGCTGTTATTGTGAGAGGCAGATAATGTGAGGCAATAGGTGAACTTCCACTCACAACCCCCTGCCTCCTCCTGATCTCCGTCCCTCCCGGTCAGTGCCCCTAACCTCTTATGTGTGTGAATGGGCTCCCGATCGGACACAGTGCACAAGCAGAAAGAGTGAAGGGTCATGATGCCACACCCCCACACCACTGAGACGTTTGTGTTAAATATTCCTGCGTCCCCTCAATAACAGCAGGCAGCAGTGTCAGGGCGCCACAACCGATTGCCTTTTGGGAAGCAGCTGTCCGAGGTAAATCATTTGAAGCTGTGCTGGCGTTTTAATGTGTGCGGTGCAGCTGTGAGACGGAAGTCAGTGCTGCTTCTGAACGGAGTGGGGGGGGGGCTCACAGACACACGGAGAGAGGGAGAGAGAGAGACAGACATAAGGACGGACGCACCGGCATCTTCCTCTGTGTTTCACTTCCGGAACACACACCCCCCTGCTCCGGCGTGCACAGTCCAACCTTCACCAAATCTCACGAGATCTACATATTTTCCCGTGAGGCTATGCGCACCGACTTTCACAAAGTCGGATCTTGTGAAGTCGCGTGCGCATTGTTAAAAACCCTGCATTCATTTCATTATTACAAAAAAGAATCAATGTATGTAATACCATTAACTCTTTCCTTACAAAACCACTACAACTGAAAAACTGACAGGTTTCCTTTAAGTCTACTAGAAATTCATTTAAACATTAAATAAACCCAATAGGCTGGTTTTGCTTCCAATAAGGATTAATTATATCTTAGTTTGGATCAAGTACAAGCAACTGTTTCATTATTACAGAGAAAAAGGAAATCATTTTTAAAAATTTGGATTATTTGGATAAAATGGAGTGTATGGGAGACAGCCATTCCGTAATTCGGAGCTTTCTGGATATCGGGTTTCCGGATAAGGAATCCTATACCTGTATACTGGTTTCAGCACCTTGCCTGCCTTCATCTCCCAGCAGGTACGCCCAAACGGACCCAGCAGCGAAAAATAAAAATAAATATTGAAAGAAAACAGAAATAATAATTGAAAATAGCTAGACTGGCACCTAATCTCACTGGGTCCTTAGACTAAAGCCTAGGGGGCCTGTGCATCAATCCACCCCTGTCCATAGCATGTTGGATAACTGGCTAGAATTCCTGCATAGATAAGGTGTACTTTGCTGGATCTTCTTTGATTTTAATAGATTCTAATAGAGGGCAATGGTTTCTGGAGATTAAAGTAAATATGAAATTAAAAAGTAAGTTTATGGTGAGGTGAGATAAAGGAAGACAAAATCCCAAACATGTATATTACTGACCTATCTTTTGTGCTGATGAGATCCAACATATGCACATTTGGATTACGCGGCTCTGAATTCATGATGGCATGTGTGATACAGCATATAAAAGATATATATATGTCTCTGTCCACAATCACTAACCAGAGAAGAAATGCAGATATGGTCTGTATACAGCAAAAAGGAGTAATTTGAGCCTACAAAATAGTTAAAGTTATTAAAGTAAAATTTATTTCTGTGTGAATTTGCTCTTTAAAGTTTTTATACTGAGTCAAAACATTGACAAAAAGTTATAAAATCGACATGAAATAGTTGGGGATTTCTTTTTATAAATACTAGATAAATGGTGTGTTTTATTCAGGCAGGAGGTAAGTTCAAGCCATTTCATTTCAGATCTTAGCTTAGACAGATTAATATTTCTTCATAAAATTTCAAGTTAGTCTGTAACTCAAATATGTGGCCAATAAGAGAGCAGTTGCACTTGAAACCAAAGAGAAGTCTGCAGTCTGTTCGAACATTAAACCACCCAAGGACACAGTGAATTCTGAAGCTGAACAGATCCAAATAGGAAAGGGAAGGTTATTGAGACTTTATGGAAAGTATTTATTTGACATATTTTCTAGTTGGTATTTTATATGATGTTTCCTATCAGTCTGTAAGTTAGGAGGAATCATCCCTGTGACATGATTTCAGCTAGTTTTATACAATGCAAAACACTCAGGAATATCATGACTAATAATAGGGGGCAAGGTTGTTCAGTCCTATTCCACAAGTTATATATGTTATAATTAGATTTTAGATGAACGTCATAGGCTGGTTGTTGGAGTCAAACTACACTAGACATCACAGACAGATATATTTTAACTTACCATACATAACACCGTCTGGTCTGATTTCAAAACACAGGTGCTAAATTGCACAAATGCAGGTGCCAATTAGTGATGAGATGATGCGGCGAATTCCCTCGATTCGGCCGGTGGCGGAAAAAATTCACGAAACCGCCGCAAAGTTCGCCAGCGTGGAAAAAAATAGACGCTGACATCCGTTTTTTGGACGCTAGCGCATTTTCGCCAGCGAATTTGACGAGACGCTGGAGTCATTTCACAAATTTTTCACTTGTAGGAAGTGATAGCTTCGCAGTACTGTTACCCACACTATATCATAGGAAGCAGAGCAATTTTGGCTTTTTTCTCTCTTCGATTCTTGCCACCAGCCTCCAGTGTTGCTCTAGGGAACTTCCTACCTCTTTACTCTTCACCTACCTCTGGTTTGAGGTGCACACACAGTACCAAAGGCCAATGTTGTCCTTACTGCCTGCAATAGAATCAGGGTCCTGTTGTTGCTTGGGGCTTTTCCTGCACCCTGACTGAATGATAAGAAAACTAGAGAACAGGTAGAGGGTCGGAGGAGGGATTCTTAAGTGCCTCTCCCCTCCTATCCTTTATCAAAATCAGCGCTGGAACTAGAGCTAGGCAGAAGAGGCACAGGCAGCAGAGGTCTGCAACACTGTTTATTTGCGCTGTGCATGCTGCCTCAGTGGTCAGAAATGGCCCATTTCGTCATATTAACATATTAAAAAGAAAAAAATATTGTTTTCATAGACAAGGATTTTAAAGGGAACATATACCAGTGCTCAGCGTGCATATAAGCTTTAAAAGACACAGCTTTTCTTGTACGTCTCCGACCAGGTTAAACAAAGAGGGGCACTTATGATACACCTTCATGATATTAGTAGTGTAAAAACTGCTAATAACTTGAAAACTAAAAAAAACTGTAATGTGTACTGAAAGTGGAATTCTGCATGTAAGTGACAGGCATAATACCTTAAAGGAAATGTAAACCCTCCAAATTTGTGTATACAGGTGGTGCTGTTGTTTACATTAGCATTGCAAAAAATGCTAATATCTTGAAAAAATGTAAATTCAAATGTGCTTAGAAAAGCACTCCGAACAATTTTACATGAGTTTTTGGTAGGGTTTAAGGGGTAGATTTACTAAAGAGTAAAGTGACTAACACTTGCGAATTTTAGCCAGCATTGCCACCCGCAGGGACATCGCCAATTTACTAACTGGCGCCAATTCGCTAGCGAAACAGACGGTGGCTAGTGGTCATTCGCACTCTTCTCTCTGGCGAATGGATGCTACTCCACAAATTCATTAAAATGCAGATTTTACCTCTTTTGCCTTCGCCACCTCAGAACAGGTGAAGTGCTATAAAGCAGCTAGATCTTTCTCAATCTTCTATCACTTGTATCATATTCTGTGAGCCGAAAATGCATCAAAGATCGGAAATTAATTTTACAGTGGGCTCATGTGTAGGGCATTATATGAACTCACTTGCCTTTATTAAGATTCCCTGGACATGTGTAATATAAACCAGTAACTTAAACCATTTGCAGCAACATTTATAATAAAGGCCTCCATACAGCTTTAAATTACCCACCGTATGCAAATTGACCTGAGCGCAAGATAACTAGCGAATTTTTGCTAGGCAGAAATGAACGCTAGCGCATCTTTGCTTTGAAATGCTCGGACTGCCGAAGTAACGCTAGCGAAACATTACGAGCGTTTGGCACTTAGGACAAAACTATTAGTGAAATGGTGTAGTCTGCGCCTAACGAAGTGTTGCAATGGGTGCAAAACGGATGCTGGCGAAAATTCTCCAGTTAGTGAATCTGCCCCCATGTCTCTTTTAAGTGTAGCCACTACTTTAGACATGATTAGGCAGAATTTAAAATTCATCAGGTCTGAAATCTGAAGCTCATATCACATTGGGTTCTGCCTTTATTTCTCTGTTGTGGTATTAACACTGACACACCAACACCCACATGAAGAAGTAACAGCGACTACTGCTATGTTTTATGATCCAGGACTCCAGATTCACAGGCAAGCATGACAAATGAGGCTAGCCTCACAGTTTGGGAAACACTGCAACACTAAGGGGCAAATTCATCAAGGGTTAATTAACCCTCGATATTCGACTGGGAATGAAAATCCTTCGACTTCGAATATCGAAGTCGAAGGATTTTGCGCAAATAGTTTGATCGTACGATCGAAGGAATAATCGTTCGATCGAACGATTAAATCCTTCGAATTGAACGATTCGATGGATTTTAATCCAACGATCGAAGGATTATCCTTCGACCAAAAAAACTTAGCCAAGCCTATGGGGAATATTGGGTTCTGTAGCTTTTAGGTGGCGAACTAGGTGGTCGAAGTTTTTTCTTACAGAGACAGTACTTCGACTATCGAATGGTCGAATAGTCGAAAGATTTTTAGTTCGAATCCTTCGATTCGAAGTCGAAGTCGTAGTTCGAAGTAGCCCATTCGATGGTCGAAGTAGCCAAAAAAACACTTAGAAATTCGAAGTATTTTTTCTTCTATTCCTTCACTCGAAGTTAATGAATTGGCCCCTAAAACACTGCATCTTCCCCTGGAACTATGATCTCTCCCAGATGTACGGGAAAAGTGCAGTAAGAAACACCTGTATAGCTTATACCAGACTGTGTTTTTGAGACATTTTATAAATAATAATTTATCCCAGCCAAATGAAAGTGTTTCCAAACATTGTCTATATAATAAATGGCCCTTGCACCCTGGAAGCATTTCACGTTGCACCTTGTTTTACGCATTTCTTTCTACCATAGTTACTTTGGTAATTCATCGTCTGTGGGAATCATTACCTTATTCATCATTCTGACTATTTTCACTACACGCATTATTCATCTCTGTCCTGATCTAAGTGATTATTTTATATCCTAAGTGATAACGTGAAGCTTATTTCATCCATTTTCGGTGTGCACTCACTTATACATGTTTCACAGCCTCTTTTTCTTTAATGCACAGTCACGGATGTATATTGTTGGGTCGGCTAGTTCTGTAGTTCTGCTCCTGTACTGATACAGCATTGTAAGCTTGAGATTGGGAAGTCACAAAAACAAAAACTAAATCACTCCTGGGTTCGTCAACAAAATCCTTACAATAAAGATCCTTCTTTTACTCATTGTAAAAAGGTTTACTGTGTACATTTTTGTACTATTTTAAAATAAAATACTGTCCTTTTCAGGAGAATCTGTGTATATTGTTTCTGTTCATTGTAAAGGGGGGATTTTAACATTTTATGAGGAAGACAAGCTGGCATAGAAGTTATAATCTTTCATGAGCACTTATGCATGATTCTCTAAAGTCCTGATTCTTGTCTCCAACTCTCCTCCAACACCTTTCCGGAGTACTTGGGAACATACACCACTTGGGTGGCTTTGAACTACCCCAAAAAGGATATAAAAGTCATGAAATGCCATACTATCAGTAAACTGTACATGTTGATAGAACATTCCCAACATAACTGGGGACACTATTTGCTTCAAGAAGAAGACCAAAACTTAAAATCGGGAGAAACTAGAGCAGGACTGTCAAACTGGAAGCAAGGTCAGATAAGGATCTCCAACTGACATTTATAACTTCAGCAAGCCATTGGCTCCTATGCATGATATTATTTTAACAAAAGACATCCCTTGAATGTGTGATATGAGATAAGTGGACTACTACATGAAAAAGTTGGACAACACAAAAGCAGAAAACTGGAAATATAAAATTTTAGCACAATTCTCTACTTGCCGTAGAGCTTTCAGATTAGTGAGGGTCTATTATTTGCAGCTGATGATTTGCATCTCTGCAGTGAAAATCTTAGAGGACACGGGACACGAATGAAGCCATGCCACTGAATAATCTTTTCCACCATTATGAATGAAATGACTCAAAGTGAAATGCATTAATATTCACATATTACAATGCTGTAGCATAAGGTCATTTGGAAGTTGTTTATGTTTGCAGTCTTGTTTGTAAACGTTTTTGTGGTTCATTATTAACAAAGGATTTTGTTTTTTTGTTTTTTAATAAGAGACTCATGAGCAGGTGTATGTGTTGACCTTTCAAAACTGTATTTAAAACAGTTTTGGTTTCATATACATTAACGACAAAATTATTAGTAGCAGTTTATAAAACATATTTATTCTAAACAAGAATACTTAGAAGAACCACCTTTGGCTCTACATATAGGTTTGAGATTTTTTTTTAAGTCTCTATAGCTTTGCTCACTCAATCCATTTATTTTTGCCTATTCTTTTAGACAAAATTGTGATAGGTCTGTCAGTTTGAATGGTACAGGTAGAGGACCTGTTATACAGATCATTTGAAATCTGTGGTTTTCCAGATAAGGGATCTTTTTGAAATTTGGATCACCATACCTTATGTCTGCTAAAAATAGTTTTAAACATTTTACATGATATAAACTTGATCGGATTGTTGTATCAATAATATAGATTCGTGCAGCTGTGTTCCCATCAAGGAAAATGTACTCTTTTATTATTACAGACAAAAAGGAAATCATTTTTAAAAGATTTGAATTATTTGATTAAAATTGAGTTTATGGGAGATGGCCTTCTGCAATTTGGAGCTTTCTGGATAAAGGGTTTCTGCGTAAAAAAACTGTAATATTTATGCCATGCCACATGCACTGTGGTCTGTGCCTTCTGGGCCATTCTTACAAAGCTACCACTTACATAACAACCTTCAAACCCTTTAGCTGTGATATTCATGAAGAAAAACTTAAAAGGAGCAACATCAGCAACAACAGCAGCAACATCACTGAGATCCAATGACTTACAAAGTAGAACAGAATATTATTTCTAGAAGCAAAAATGGTGGTACATGAAGTGTTAAACATTCCATTTCTCTCTCCCCACATTTGCTCCGCATTTTGCTCTTCCTGTAAATTGAAAAGGTGATATTATAACTAGATGCAGATGGGAAAATGTTCCCTCAGTATATTAATGTGGACTAAAGGCAATTGCCTAATCAGGTCTGTCAGAATCTATTCATATGAGCAGTTAGCAATCTATTAGGAGCCAACAGGGTTCTGCAGACCTTCACATAGAAAAAGTAATTACTTTGACTTCATAAAGAACAGATTCTTTGTGGCATTATGTATTTACATCAACTTTATTGTCACTTCAATATACAATGTGTGTACTCGCATACTTACCTACAAGAAAGCTACTAAAATTAATCTAACACTTGATTAAAAAGAGGGATAAAAAATAAAATGGATGTTTCCATACTGGTATGTTTCCTGAGTTAAACATTTACATTTATATGTATAGGTGCAGATTTACTTACCTTCAACCGTTGTCGGGCAACTGATTAATATTAAAATAAGTGTGTATCTGTCAAAAACGGGCTTGTTTTTTTAAACGTTTTTCAGCAGCAAGCCGGAGAAATCGATTGGTGTAAAACAAAATGTGATGAGGAACTCACTTGATGTTTCATCAGTCAGTTGCCTGTCCATGGAGGGTCAAAGGTAAGTAAACCTGCCCCTCACAGTTAGGCAGGATATTTCTTCTATAGAACAACTAGTACTTGTGTCACAGACTCAACTTCTTTCTCCTAATTTCCCAAAGTTAAAAAAACGCAGGCAACTTTTCCTTTTTTTAAGCGGGATTGCCTGCAAAAGTCCTAACAAACTTTTTTTGGGTAAACCGTTTTTCCAGACATTTCATAACATATGGAACATTCATTTTACAGTGGGCTAATGTGTAGGGCATTACATTAACTCTCTTGTCTTTATTAAGGTTCCCTGGACATTTGTAATAAAAAGTGGTAACGTCAAGCATTTGCACCAACATCCTATTTAATGAAGTTGAAGTGTCTCTGCATCCAGTCCCTGTGTCCGTGGGATTGCGCTACTGCTGCGCATGTGCCCCACGGACCGTCTCTGGCGAATGTTTGACTACATATGTTCTAACGCCCATTAATTTAACGGACTTAATGTCTAGTTTATAATAAAGAAGTCCATACAACTTTAAATTACCCGCCCTATGCAAATTGACTTAATAGCAAGATCACTAGCGAATATTCACTAGGCACAAACGAATGCTAGTGCATCTTCACTATGAAATGCTCGCACTGCCGAAATAATGCTTGCGAAAAGTCGCCAGTGTTCGGTGCCCAGGACGAAACTTCGCAAATTAGTGAATTGGCATAGTCGTAGCGCATTTGCGCCTGGCGAAGTGGTGCATGGTGAGCGAAGCTGATGCTGGTGAAAATTTGTCGTCAAGCACTAAAAAGCAATAAAGAATAGACAAAATAGAGGTTGGAAAGGATGGGAAGTAAGTACATTTGATCTGAAGAGCAAGAGCTCTGAGTGCAAGGACTACTGGGAAAAAGTTAAGTATTCCACAGACACAGCAACGATGGGAGGAGGTGAAGAGCTTAGAAAATCAATCTCTCTAGCAAAACAGATGAAAATGTAAATTGTAAGGATAATTAGTTCAATTATCTAACATCTGGTACAGCACACAAACACAGAACAGCCAGGAGAGGGTGGAAGGGAAGCTGGAAGATGCATAAGGAAATGTGTGTTTGAAATACATTGGATTTTTTGTAAAGGACAGAGCTAGTCTTCATAAGAGAAAGTCTTCATAGGCTTAACTTTGTATGTTAGGATTTCCTATTCCTATTAGGAATTCTTTTATTATTACAGCTTATTGATCCTAGACAAAGTATATGCTATAAAAAGACTCCTCTATCTATTCTGTTGAATTGCCTCTCAAATTGAATCCCATCTTTGAGTTTTCCCTTAATAAACGTTTCTCTCACTGAATTGAATCTGTCCCAATGTCAGAAGCCAACATCGTGGGGCTGAGTTATTAATACTTGAGCTTCAGGGCTTGAGCTGAAAACCACGTGTCAAGTTGTGTATGGTTTCTGCATACGAATACCTCAACTTTCTGCAGCATGCCAATTTTTTTTCCCCAAGCAGGTTTTTTTTTTAAATTAAACATTCAGTACCTAAAACCTGCTGATCACTGCAACAAAAAAAATTGTGCGTTGAAAAATTGTTGCGCATAAAAATAATTTTTATGCCCATTGACTTTAATGCATTTTGACAAAAAAGTTTTGCGTGTAAAAATTGTCGCACGTCAAAATTATTTTGACGACCATTGACTTTTTTTTTCACCATTTCGCTTCAATGAAAGCTACAATTGGCTGTGCACAGATTTATCCTTTGGTGTATCAATACAGTTGATTTTAAGGGTTTAAAGGATGTATCATACTGAAATGGACAGAATTTAAAATAAACATTGAGAAGAAATGTAATAATAATAAAAATAATTGTATCAGCATTGCCAAAATGTAAGTTATGCATTGCAGAATTTTACTGTCATTTGCATAAAATGTTTACCTTTCTTTCCATTAATTACCAATGACCAGTTGAATGTCATACATGCATTACAAATACATGACTCCAGTTTACTCTACCAGAGGACATTACTATACCTACAACTTTATATAACATTATATAGATAATAATACTCAACTCAATTTTAGAATATTTGTGTGTATGGGGCCACTGAAGTTTCCAGGAAAGAGTTAGGGTGCAGCGCATCGCCCAAGAATTCTGAGACTGCCCAAAGAGAGATGAGGCACTTAAGAAGATGTTAAATGGCAATTCGATTCCAATGAAAAGCATGTCTACAACTTTGTATTAGGGTATGGGACTGCTATGCTAGCAACCCTGCTTAATAAGTTACAGAACCTGGTTTTAGTAGAATTCTGGACTCTACCGAAGCAACTCTACTTATATGTGCATTAATACCCTGCATCCCAACCCAAGTAACTATACCTGGGATAGAGAGCATATGGGCCACACAAATGAAACCTGGAAGGTAAGTCCTAAAAGGAAGCAGTAACGTGGACTGTTGTAATGGCATTAAGCACAGCAACCTTTGCCCAGTGTTGGACTGGGACACCAGGGGCCCACCCAAAAACCTTAGACCAGGGGCCCACTCTCAGTACTAATAGTCTTCATCTCCTCAATCAACCTCTATTCTCCTAGTCTTTTTTCTTTATACTATGATCAATTATTCCATCTATTTAGCCTCTTTGTTCTCATAGAAATAGGGAATGACCATGAAATAGGCCAAATGTTAAGCAGCATGAGGGCCCACTGTCACCTGGGCCCACCGGGACTTTTCCTGGTATCCCAGTGGGCCAGTCCGACACTGCCTTTGCCTAACACACAATTTTAAATATTGTGAATTAAAATAAATAAGAAATATAATAAAACGTCAATATTATACATACTATTCTGGTAGAAAGTGCACAGGTTAATAAGCCATTGCTGGTACAAGGAAGAGCATAAGTCCATCTTGTTACATGCAATCAGAAATGCCATTAGGCTTTCTTTTTAGAGAGGGATTTATAGGTGAATTCATGAAATTCAAGTGGAGCTGTTTGTTGTGCTGAACCAATATGTAGTTTAGTTAAACTGCAGATGTCCTACTGTTTCCCTTCATGTTGACTTTTTCTCTGGTTATGCACCTCATTTTAATTACTGTTTTCATTGGTTTTCACTGTCTGTAGTAGGTTGGGAGTCCCCTACGTGTACAGATGGTCACTTTCATTTTTCTCAAAGCTGGTTCATGTGTACTGTAGAAATGTAAAACTTTGCAAGATTTTAACAAACTGTTATGTAGAGCACAATGAAGCTGCTCTATACAATGCCATGCAGCGGCGAATACTCTATAAAGAATTTGTTTAGAATGTTTCAGCCTGCACTGACCCCATATGAATCATGAGTGACAGAGCAAAGCTGTAGCAAGATTGGTTTGCTACAGGTCAGTAGGGACAAGGGAAGATTTAATTGTATATACAATGACCGTCCATCATATATTATATCTGTGCTGCAGGTGTTTTCTTTTCATTCCTTTACAGGGATCTCTCCTGACCATTAGTGGAAAAGTAGTTGTGTTTCCATGGGCTGCCAACCTAAATACAGATCATAAAGAAAGATATGAATACAGGGGTATGACTAGAGGGACTGCATTCCCTGCATCTGTAGTTGCCCCATAGCTTTATATCTTTCTAATCCTCATCTTCAGTGGGGTTTGAGCTGCTGTAGGTGAACAATATCCAGAGAGTGCCTCAAAATATGTTGGCTCACAAATAAGCTTTCATCTGTCAAACAGAATCCTTAACATGAACAAGTAAAGAGTATTTTTTAGATGAGTAATGCTTTAAAGATAGAAACATCACATTTTTAACAGTGCCCATGATATTATGTGTGCATTATTACATGCATAAACACAAAGATATTTATTGATGCCAATTTGAATTTATGAGGACATCGTCCCCTGTTGGTATTTGTAAAGTGGCTGATAGAACACATTATCAGAATAAGTTTGATATAAATGTGATTTTTACACAAATCTGGTCAGTCTCATTAAGAACATCATATTCCACGTGTTTGTCTGGCACGAGGGCAAAACAGAGAAGCATTTGTACAGTGAACACCTCTTTATTCTCTCCTGGTCCCTGAGTAGAAGCCATTGCTGTTTACTTGACAGGCAGAACATGACCAGCAGGAGAGTTTGCATTAGATGGATGAACTCCGTGAAAAAGAAAATTGTCCCACTTACAGAACATAATGAATAGAAAAGTGATATGGTGGAAGCAATTAATCCTAATCACTTAGAAGACAATGCAATTCAATTACCGCTTCTTTGAGGAGTTAAAATCCTCCAATTAATGGTAATAGGATTTTTTTTTCTCTCATGATGGCAGATAGCACGGCACGCATTCAGGCTTCAATGTGGTGATAAGAGAAAATACAATCCTGTGCTTTACTGTCCGTCTCACCGGAATTTGCTGTGTAAATTGAGCTCTGCTGATTTCTAAACTGCTTTATAGGGATACTGTCATGGGAAAAAAAAAATTTTTCAAAATGAATCAGTTAATAGTGCTGCTCCAGCAGAATTCTGCACTGAAATCCATTTCTCAAAAGAGCAAACAGATTTTTTTATATTCAATTTTGAAATCTGACATGGGGCTAGACATATTGTCAATTTCCCAGCTGCCTTGAGTCATGTGACTCTGATAAACTTCAATCACTCTTTACTGCTGCACTGCAAGTTGGAGTGATATCACACCCTCCCTTTCCCCCCCAGCAGCCAAACAAAAGAACAATGGGAAGGTAACCAGATAACAGCTCCCTAACACAAGATAACAGCTGCCTGGTAGATCTAAGAACAACACTCAATAGTAAAAACCCATGTCCCACTGAGACACATTCAGTAACATTGAGAAGGAAAAACAGCAGCCTGCCAGAAAGCATTTCTCTCCTGAAGTGCAGGCACAAGTCACATGACCAGGGGCAGCTGGGAAATTGACAAAATGTCTAGCCCCATGTCAGATTTCAAAATTTAATATACAAAAATCTGTTTGCTCTTTGGAGAAATGGATTTCAGTGCAGAATTCTGCTGGAGTAGCACTATTAACTGATGCGTTTTGAAAAAAACATGTTTTCCCATGACAGTATCCCTTTAAGAATAAGAGGCCATAAGGAAAAACATGATTTCTGGCACATGCATGCACAAATGTTCAAAAGTATTAGTATAAAAAAATGTATGAAAGTATAAAAGTAGTGATGGGTGAATCTGTCCCATTCTGCTTCACTAGAAGCATTTGCATTGGGCAGTCAATGGGTGTTTTTTTGCACAACTTTTTTCCCCAATACATTGGAGTCTATGGATGTTTTTTCATGGTGAAACCTGCCAACAAAATGTTGCCCACCCATAAGTATAAGTATTTGTAGTTAAATAACTACAAATATAGAAAAGTATGTTTAATAGAATCGTATATACACCTAATTGGGGTTGTTGTGACACTTCTCTATTGGATGCTGTATATAAATATGTTTTCCATTAGATAAGGCTTTGTATGATTTGATGCTTTATGTACACATGTTTTTCACTGGGTAAAGCTTTTATTGGTCATAACTCCTATAAAAGTCTGTGAGACGATTAGCCTATGAGTAAGTGCCCATTTGGCATGAAACGCGTTAGACTATACATGTCCTAATAAACAGATGGATCTTTCTGTAATTTGGATCTTCATACCTTAAGTCTACTAGAAAATTATTTAAACATTAAATAAACTCAATAGGCTGGTTTTGCTTCCATTAAGGATGAATTATATCTTAGTTTGAATCAAATACAATGTACTGTTTTATTATTACAGAGAAAAAGTAAGTAGTAAGTAAAAATATATTTTTTAACATTTAGATTATTTGGATAAAATGGATTCTATGGAAGATGGCCTTGCCAGATGCACCCAGTCATGTGACTTGTGCTCTGATAAACTTCAGTCACTCTTTACTGCTACAATGCAACGTGGAATGATATCACCCCCATCCTTCTCCCCCCAGCAGCCCACTAGCAACCTAAAAGCAATCAAAAGAACAATGGGCAGCTAACCAGATAGCAGCTACCTTGACACCTCTGCTGAAAGATTTCTTTGCATTGCTAAAACAAAAAAAAAAAGCTTTTTCCTGCTTGGGCATTATTCTCATGTCTACCACTAAGTACACTTGGGTTGTTTTGAAATACAATGCAAAGGGGAGAAACAATAGCTGTCTCAAAGCAGTTCCACCCTGAAGTGCTGGCTCCTTCTCAAAGCTGAGAATCAGGCACAATGCACTGAAATGGCTGCCTCCACACCAATATTACAGCTAAAAAATACATTTATTGGTTCAAGAATAGCATTTTAAATGGTAGAATGAATTATTTGCAATGTAAACAGTGTAATTTAGAAATAAAAAGTAAACCATAAACATCATGACAGTATCTCTTTAATTTATAGTTTCAGGAATATCTAGGGCAACAACTACAGATTCATTCCAACTCAGGCTGGGCTTTTAGGTGTATCTAGGACAGCAAATGGTTATTCTGCCCAATTCTCATTTTAACAGGCCATCGAACAACTGCTTCAAGCCTCCACTGGGGGGCCAGCCACACAGTTGGGAACAACCATCATAGAGAACAACAGTGACAGTACCACATATGTTTAAGTATCAAAATGTATACTTGGTAAAGGGAAACTATCATGAAAATTAAAATGTAAGTTAAATTTTGTCATACTGAAATAAGAAATTTCCTAAATACAATCAATTAAAAATGATGTACAGTTTCTGAAATAATCAAGTTTATGTTCACTATTCCTCTATCAGTATCTGTTTCTCTTTATTCTCTCTTCATGCAGCAGTTGGGTGTCAGATATTCATTGACAGTTAGATCCAATATAACTTAGAGGGAGGGGGGCTCCTTTTGCCTAGAAGATGTATTCAAGCTTACTCAAATAACTTATTCCAGTACAAACAAAATCTAACAAAATATCTGCCTCTATTCTGAGGATTTTTTTATATTTTTACTAGTAATTTTAAATGACTGATACGCCAACATTTTCCTATATCTGCACTCATTACATGAGCAAAGAAGGGGCTCTGACTTGTTGTCATTTCTTTGTTTTCTTGTTTCTGTTAGCTTATTAATGTTATAAAGTTAAAGTTTGGAGATACCGAGGGTACGACGTTAGCTTATTAATGACTCAGCTTGCAGAATCGTTTTGAGTAGCCTTTAAAATTGTCCATCCATTGTAACAAAGCTGACAGTTTAATAAGATTCACAAAGTTTGAAAAGAAACCTCACATTGAGTTTTACAGAAGTTTGTTAGGTTTCAGTTGCCCTGTTTTTTTATTAACATTTTAAAGATCTTTTTGAAAAATATCTACAACTTGATTTCCAAAAAATTTGAGATCTTGTTTTTCTCAAATCACAGAAAAAAAAATCATTCTCAAATTTTAACAAATCAGCTCCTATAGCATTCCCCAATGAAGAGGAAATATTTGGTCATCCACTGTTGAATATAAAAGTCATCAAAGACACCAGAAATGTTTTTAACTAAAAACATACATTTCTTTCTGTTCTCTTGTATGCTTATAACAAATCATTCACTGCAATAGTTTTCAGCAATGTACAGGAACTACAGCTGTGGGTATGGAAGGAGGATGATGTCTAGTGGGTGTTGCCTGGGTAAGCTGAAATAATTGTTTTGTCCAGCAAACTTGTGTCCGGGTAATTTATGTAAATAGTTTTAAGCAGATAATTGTTGGTGTGTGGCAGTATTAGGGAAAGAACACTATTGACTAGGGTTACTGCAATAATAAAAGCTCTGTTGCATGTACTAGCAAGGATGTGACAATGAGAGTTCTGTTGTATATATTTAAGGATGTTGGGCTTGTACTTTTTGCCTGCCCTGTGATTTATTTCCTAGTTAACAGCTAAACATAGTCCTGAGTCATACAAGATAATGCAGAGATTACTTTTTATTTAGACAGTAATACGTTTTTCTTTTGGTAAATATCGGATATCTTTACTGATGGACTATTGGCAAAATACTATTATACCATATTTAGTTATTCAAACAAATGCTATCATCAGAACAAATAGGATTTATTTCTGCCTCAGAGCAATGTGCAGCTTTCAGTATTTAAACAATATAATGGGTCGTGAATAAGCAACAGTTTCTGGGTGCATTTCACAGCAGCAGCCAAGCTGTGTCCATTGCCTTTCCATAACAGTATCAATCATGTCACACATTTCAAAAGGTTTGTGCTATCTCTTTATTACAGATAATAAATCCCTACAAAATAATGAAAAGATCAATTATTTCTGTTATCTATAAAAAGATCCCATTGTTTATACTACTGTATAAGGGGTAGCTCACCTTTGAATTAAAGTTTAGTAATTAATATCATGTAGATGATATTCTAAAACAATCTCAATTTGGTCCTCATTTTTTATTTTTCTGGATTTTGAATTATTACGTTTTTTGTTAAGGAACTTTCTAACCTGGTTGCTAGGGACCAATGTATCCTAACAAACAGGCAGTGGTTTGAATTACAGTTTATCAGAGCACAAGTCACATGACTGGGTGCACCTGGGCAATGGACAACATGTCTAGCTCCATGCCAGACTTCAAAATTAAATATAAAAAAATCTGCTGGAAGACCAGAGAGCCCGAATAGAAAGGCAAACAGTAACAATAAAACTGTAACCACACAGAGCAATTTTTTTTTCCATTGCTAGGGACAGTAAGAACATTTATTTAAATTGCAAGGTGGTAAAAGGCAGAAGAAGGTGACAAATAATTGAAAAAACTGTAAATAATAAACAAGGGAGACCAACTAAAGAGTTGGTAATAATAGGACATCCTACAACATATTATGCAAGGCCATGTAAAACTGAACTACCCCTTTAATGTTCTTTGACTCTTTGATTCTAGATATTACATCAGAATCTGACCAATATCTGACTATTCAGAAAATTCCATTGTTATATATATATCTGGAATTCTTGACCAATGGTCAGGACAGAAAAATGGGTCATGGCTCTTTGGGGTGATTCTCTAAGAGTAATAATTGCTATAGTAGATTAAAGTCTTTATACAGTAACTAATTTGTTGGTTGGCAGCCTTATTGTGTTTTAAGGAAAGGGGACAAATTCTCATTTGAATCAAACTCGGCAGGATAATCGAGGGGTCTTGTACACTGTCCTGAGCCTTCAACTAAGGCACTCCTGTGGATACAGACCCCACAGAGATGCATGGGGTCAATAAACTTCAAAATAGCACTGCAAAGGATCACAGGTAGGAAAGTAATCACTAATGTGTAAGAGCCATTGGGTATCGCTCACATTTTAAGCATTTGCTCTTGCCTTTAAGCATTTGTTACTTACGGTATATTATAAGGCTTACATATGCAAAGTTAGTACCCCTTTAACAATAAAATTTGCAACAATACTTTGTGTGCTACAGTGGAACACCCTCCCCTTTTGACAGGGTTGATATACCTATTGCAGAGTTTCCCCTTCTGTAATTTCTGTTCACCATGCAAGAAAATAATCTCAAGCCTTAACACAATTATTTACCCTTTTTTTTAAGACAGGATGCTGCAGTGTATTAATATTTATTTTAAATGTACTTAATAATATCTCTTATAATCCCCAAACTTTTTACCAGTAACCCACATCCAGGTGGCAAAACCTATTTGCAGATGATCTGCACGCCTTGTACAATTTGCTAAACAAAGTGGCTTTGTGTACGAGTGCAGGAAACGATCTGGCGATGCGCACAGGCAAGTGGCGAGTAGCAGAAAAAACAAAACTGAAACATAGAACAAGTGATGTGAGTCAATGGCATCCCATTAGCAGAGCAGTAATGTGGGATGTAATTAGGGAGCTTAATCTGGCTGATTGTGTTAGAGCCTGGCACCTGCAGCTGTGGGTATCTGGCACAGCCTGTCGAGCGGTAGCACATAGGGGTATAATTACTGAACATTATCTTTATTCAGAGTTGGATTGTCCTTGGTATAATATCAGCTTTCATTATCAGAGAGGACTACTGTGCAGTTCAAGGGCTTACAGCAGCTGCATAGAGAAGGGAACAAGGATCCTGTCCTTTTTAATTTGGTTGGATTTGGGAAAATATGCCTGATAATGTAGTGATAAATGCTAATACTGTATATGTAGATATTTAATTAAAACTTCTTATTGCACTGTTTACTTTGCAGAGCATGGTGCACTGATATGCCTGCTCCTTAGAGCTTGCAATCTATACGTGAGCTCTAAATCAGTCAATCATGTTTTTTTCTGTACAATAGCTAGCAGGAGAGGATAGAGAAATACAGATATATTGATAATTGTGACATAACTTAGCACATGCACATGTTCTGAATGTCACACAGACATTTGAGGGATATGACAAGGTCAGTAAAGCTGCTTGTAAAAGGATGAGACTTAAAGGAATTGTTCAGTAGAAAAATAAAAACTATGTAAATAGATAGTCTGTGCAAAAAAAATGTTTTCAATATAGTTAGTTAAACATGTAATGCATAAAGGCTGGAGAGACTGAATGTCTCACATAATAGCCAGAACACTACTAACCTTTTCAGCTCTCTTGGTTTCCATTGATTGGTTACCAGGCAGTAACCAATCAGAGACTTGAGGGGGGGCACATGGGTCATAACTGTTGCTTTTGAATCTGACCTGCATGCTAAGGATCAATTGCAAACTGGAATCCAGGATTCAGTTCGGGATTCTGCCTCTTTCAGCAGGATTTGAATTTGGCCCGAATCCTTGTGCCTGGCCGAACTGAATCCAAATCCTAATTTGCATATGCACATTGAGGGCAGGGCGGGAAATCACATGAATTTTCATCACAAAACAAGGAAGTAAAAAAAAAAAGGTTTCCACTTTTTCCTTTCATGACCCTAGTTTGCCTATGCAAATTAGGATTCAGATTAGGTTGGGTATTAGGCCAAATCTTCCATGAAGGATTTGGTGATTCAGCCAAATCCAAAATAGAAGATTCGGTGCATCCTTAGTTAAGTAAAGTACTGGGTGCATTGTAAAATAAATAACAAATTGCTATGGGTTACGGCACTGGAACAGTAATGAAAGTAAGGAAATGTAGATATGTCATGAAAAGAAACTCTGTGTGTATGCATGCGTCAATGCATTGTTTTATATTTTGTTCATCTCTTTTGAATCTAAGCTGATTATAATGATTATAAAGCTGCTATTTCTAAGCATGATTGCATGGATGATAAAGTGAAACGCTCTCCATAAGGCTTTCTTGACACAGGACGTAGAACACCGTGGGTTGCCATGAGTTTTAGAGTGATTTAGCATGACCCCTTAAATACAGTCAATTTGCAATTAAAACACGACAATCAGTTTAATATGAAAATTCAATACTGTAGTTAAAAGGCAATGCTGTGAAACTTGGTTCAAAAAGCCAGCTCCAGAGATTAAAAATGGGTCCCATATACTGTAAAAGGATTACGAAATATTGCTGTATAGTCACAGAGTTCATTATATAAAAGATATAAGTATGAGTAAGTATAAGAATAAGGCATTTTGCAATGCCAAGAGTTGCCCAACACTGAACTTAATTATGTTCTTAATTACGAACTACAAAATCCAAGGTATGGAAGTTAACACTGTTTACTGCTTAAAGGGGCAATATGAACCCTTGCTTAACACAGGTTTAATAAATACAGCTTATGCTTAGTATACTTTTTATATCTAGTGGTTAAAGAAAGAAATATCTGTGGTCTATGGCTTTGTTTGTCTAAAACAACGCAAAACAGCAACACTGAAAGAACATTAAATTTCTAACTAAATGGTTCTTCAGAGCAACTTCGGGAGGAATAGAATGAAGTTCATCAGTTTACCTTTCCTGGTCAATCTCCTGTGTAACAATCTCCTCCTTACCTGTAAATATGAGACACAGGCTGCAGTGAGGGAACAAGGGACAGACATGATTAAAAAGGGCTCATCATCCTCTCCTGATTACAAGGAGAGAAAGGGGGTGGCAGTTGGGTATTTTTATACAGCACATATTTTTATGTTAAATATTGGTTTATACTGCACCCTTAAACTTGGTGACAGTATTCTTGTTTTGATCAGTAAGGCAAAAATTTGGCACTTTATGAGTACCATGCTTCCTGTTCTAGTAGTGCCAAATCAATAACCCGGTTTGGGAGTCTTGGAGCTGTTGCAGAACTTCACATAGTATGCTTCCCAACAGTAAAAATTAAAGGTTATTTTTTTGGCATAAACTTTACTGGTAAAATATGTATGCATTCAAGTCAAGAGCTAAATTGTTCAGAAAATACTTGAAACCATTCATGGAATTCATGGAAACAAAGTACATAAGATACGAGGAGATGAAATTGAATTTGCATTTATGGTTCTACATAGGTAATATAATATTACAGTCCATTAAACTGACAGGAGTATAATGTGTTGCTTTGCTCACACTGAATGTCCCCTGCCTCCTATTCACAAAGACAGAATAAATGTATGTATAAAATTAATATTTAGGCTAAAATCTGTAAAAATTATTTCACTGTACTGCACATCTAGATGGTTCAAAAAAACTATTTAAATTGTAGTTATGGGATATATCATAACATCCATATGTGAATAATCTAATTTTGATGAGCCTCATTGCATTATTTATTGCTAATTTAAATTTCTTTTATTTAAAACCCTTGGTGGATTCATTGATGACTTTTTTGCATCCTGTATGTGGCATAAAATGTGATTCCTTGCAATGCACATCACAGTCATGAATGTTTGCATAGATTATTTTAGTTTTAGTTTTTGGAAAGTGTTCAATAAACAGTGCTGGTTATTCTAGTTTTATTATAATTACAATTAATTTGCATCACACTGCTACACATTTCTGTTATATCCTGCTTGAAGAAAGTAGGTTCAGGCAGCTGAACCGCAGAACAGTGGGTGAATAACAAAATAGCTGAATTATTTTTTGAATCTCCAGATTAAAGTAAACAGTGGACAGTTGGAGGATTCCTGAGCCATCTTTTCTCTGCCATTGGGGGGGGGCTGTTTTAATAGTCTATGGGGATTTTGTGGCTCCAAACTGTCTAAAAATGGAAGAGGCTCTTTGTATCCAGATCCCCTGAGTACTTCATTGCTTCTGCAAAGAGTTTAACCACCTATACAACATGAATATACAATCATTGTTGCGGCAGGAGAACAAGGCAGTAGGGATGGGCGAATTTGACCCATTTAGTTTCGCCAAAAAATCGCCTCCGACGCCCATTGAAGTCTATTAACGTCAAAAAAAGTTTGTCACGCAACAAAATTTTTTGACGCGCGTCTTTTTTTTTGTCGCACGACGCCATACAAGTCTATGGCCGTCATTTCCTGGCAAAAAATTCACCCATCCCTACAAGGCAGTGCATGCTTTGCATTAATATGGAAATCATGCTATGAGCAACAAACAGAAGTATGACTTCAAGTTAGTCATGGTGGAGTACTTTTTATTGAATAAATGTTCTGTTACTAGTGATTGACAGTTCTAAGCTAATTCTTTCTTTTCAAAGCTGCCACTTTGGGATAACAATAATTTGTATTTTAAAAAGAATGCAATAACAGGAAAATTATAGTTAAAATGCACCTCTATAAAAATATATGTATAGTTTATCATGAATAAATATGTTGTTTGTAAAGATTAAAGGTTTGTTTTATTAACATTGTAACTCATCATCAAAATGTTGACACCTGGGCCCCACACAAATACCAAAAACGATCTCTCTCTCACCTTTTTCTCTATCTCTAGTGTTTGTGGCTGCCTTACCTGAAAGAAGGGTGATTCCACAATCTGCTGCAGTCCTCCTCATCAGATAATTATCACGTACATACTTGGTGTTGTTATTTGGGAGGTTAATCACCATGTCAATGTTGCCTTCTTTGATCAACCTGTGTAAATGACAACAGCATGAATGCATCAATGAATGAGCTTTTCAGCAGTGGGGTCTGGAAATAAAAACTTTCCAATGCCCTATAAATACTTGTATATTACAATATTATTTTGCTTTAACAAATTTCTATGCCATATAATCTCTTCACTTTAATATGATGAAGACACATTCTTAAAGTTAAATTTACCAATATTACCAATAGACACAAGAACCCCTTTCCTCCTACTAGAGCAATTCTTATTTAAGCAGAACATCAGAGCAGCCCACTTTCTTTCTCATATGAGAACATCCTTGACTAGTGCTGGCCAGAATGGTTGAAAATTGACCAGCCGGCGGTACCTGTATCCCTTAAACTGGAATAGTAACATCAAAAAATGAAAGTGTTTTAAAGTAATACAAATATAATGCAGTGTTGCCAGGCACTGTGTTTGCTTTAGAAACACTACTATTGTTTATATAAATAAGCTGCTGTGTAGCCATGGGGGCAGCCATTCAAAGGAGAAAATGCTCAGTTTACACAGCAAATAAGCTCTGTCTGTCTAATGGTGTTATCTGTTATCCATTAGTTATCCTGTGCCATATAGCCGTTTTTCAATTTCTGCCATTGCTCCCCAGCAGCTTGTTTATATGAACTATAGTAGTGTTTCTGAAGCAAACACATGAGTTTTACCAGTGCAAGAAAACCGTACATTATATTTTTATTACTTTAAAACACTAATTTTTTGGTGCTATAGTTCCTTTAAGATATACATGTACTGTTAATATGAATTAATTATGTTACAACAGTGCCACCGGCTGGTCAATTTTCAACCATTCTGACCACCACTAGTCAAGGATGTTGTCAAGAGAAACAAAGAGGGCTGCTCTGATGTTCTGCAGAAGAACATCAGAGCAGCCTCTGTTGTAACAAAATTCAATCATATTAACAGTATGTTTCCCTAAAAATGTTAGAATGATGACCATAAGTTACAGTAGTACTGCTCCATTACATAAAGCACTGTATGCTAACCCCAATACATAATAAATGGCACAAAGTTTGCCCAGGTGCAGTAACCTAATAAGATATATGATTTTAACCAGAGACTAGTAAACTGTACCTGCTGATTAGCTGGTATAGGTGACTACACCTTTAGCAAACTTTGTGCCTTTCGCTAATTTACACTACTTTACATAATCCCATAATTAGAATATATGTAGTGAGATTGTTGAGAACGGAGTCCATGATAAGGATGGAAGAGAACAAGATCAGAGGCAATGAGCATTGATTTTTCTGATAGATAAGAACACTTACTTGTAGATTGAAAGACAACTGCTACTCTTCTCTTCTTGGGTTGGCCAAGCAACATGTGTGGCTGGTACATCATCTGCAATGGCTTCTGTGGCATACAGCTGTATGGGCAAAATGAAAACAAAAATCCACTCAGGTCGAGTTTACTATAATAGTGGCAACAGGTCCTATAATCAATGTATGAATAATGAAATTCAAAAATACTCTTTGTAAAATGTAAAATCATTTATGGGTTCATTACACAAAAAGTAACTGAAAATCTTCATTTGGATGATGGTATTCTAATGTAATCCAGATTACAGCGCTCTAGGTTGGTGTTGGTGGAGGAATGGGTGGTAGATCAAACAGGCTCTTCGCTACTAGAGAACCAGTCAGTGCTATTTTTTTACTGCTTTTAGATTCCACACTTTCTACCATAAAGAAAGGATACTCTGTCAAATTATATGACCACCATAGGACAGACTGGGAGACAACTACCGGGAGACAAATAGATTTTATTTCAAACAAATTCAACTCCACAGCAGTGCCTAAGCAAGTAGTACAGGTATAAGAAAGTCTGTACTTTATACTCTATACTTAATGAATTATTTGAAAAGTAGATTTTGTACCTTAAATCCCTCTTCTTTGAGGTGCCAAGGATGTGGGGATGCAATGAGCGCTATTAAACAAAAAAAAACAATAATTATAATAATAATAACTATCATTGATACACTGCAACTGTTAAACGATTTATATGATTCATTTATGTTTTCATTTGGTTACAGAAGTAATTGTTTTGTTCCATTCCTAACGTCCATCTTTATGTTCTCATGGTCTGTTATAGTCTGTTGGACAATGAGTATTTAAAACTGAAAAGAATAATAGATTTCTCTTGCCTACTGAGGCATACGTCACACTTTTGTTGTGATGTGAAATTTAACACACCTATCCTGGATTCCAATAAGTATTCCCTTCTGAGGCAACTTGAAACCAGTTGAAATCATGGCCTTAACGAAAGCAGAGTATATATTCTCACCAAAGCAGGCCACCTTAAAGAGATCAACAAACAAAAGTTAAGTCATCCATCTCCACTTGCATGAAAATATAGTGATGCATTTAAAAATCCATCTTCTTAATACCTGTAGCCATAAGTTACAAAACATTTTAGTATTTTCAGATTTGGTTTCTGGTTGGTACTGAAAAATAACTTGAACTTTAGGTTGCAATACAACTTGCAGCACCTATAATTTGAGTCATTTTTAACATTGTGGTTTTAATAAGCATGTGCCCACTGCAAAATAATAGCAGGACACGTTGCTTGGGTACAATGACCTCTGTAGCTGTGCCTGTAACTCATTTGTTGCAGAAAATGTGAAAGTACATTGTGTAGCTGTCTCCCAGGGTTGCAAAACCAATAAAAATGGATGTTTCTCTGAATAAAGCCAATGTCCCAAGGTCAGTAAATTTACAGATTTAGAGCAGGCATATTTTTATAAATGTCCTCAGCTTCATGGAATGCAGTATTTTCCCTTTATATACAATGTTGGGGGAGATGCTTTAATAACAGGAACATATTTTTTTCGAAAAGGATGGCTGTTTCACTTCTTGGGAATAAATCCTCTTAGCAAGATAGTGACGCATGGCTGTAAATAAATGTATTTTAGAAAAGGCATTGATGAGGTTCAACTCTGGTAGAATCATGGTCTAGAAAAGAAACTATCAATCTGTGGATCTCCAGCTGTTTGCAGTAAAAGATGGCTATGGTATTTTTTTTGTGAAGATCAAATTTCCTCTATGAAGTTTCAATGCAAAAAAGCCATAACTGTATTAATATATATATATATATATATATATATATATATATATATATATATATATATATATATATATATATATATATATATATATATAAAGTCCAAACTCTGGTGCACACATAACAAACGCTTCTGCCTAGGTGCTGGTTATGGTAAATCATAGATAGAGCAAAAAAAAAAACCGCACTCACAGGACTTTTAAAGGTGCAAAATCAAAAAATGATATTTATTTCAATGTTTCGGCTATTCACTTAAGCCGTCATCAGGAAGTGAAAAAACACACAAACAAACACTGCCATTTAAAGAGCCCCACTGGTGCCAAAACCTGCTGTATGACGTCACAGGTGGGTGTGTATGATGACTCAGAACACAAATGCAGTGTCAAACCCCACAGTGTTGCATTATTTCATGTGTACATAATAATAACAGTGATATAGAGAGGTATCGAGCATCATTAATAGTATCCCCAGCGTATAATATAGTGTTGTGCCAAAATGTCCTGTGATGCTCCCCCACATCAGTATACGAATCATTATCACCAATGCTTGATCAGTCCTGTGTCTCCGTTTGTATACGGAGCACTCCCGTATCATATATATATTTTATTTATTTTTTATTATTATTTTTTTTATAATTTTATTTTTTTCCCAAAAAGAACCAGCAACACCGGGATATTTACAAAAAAAATTATATTTAGTGAAGCATGTTTTAGCCAACGTAACATATACAATATAATATAATATACAGCTAATACAATATAATGAGATGACCTGCACTCCATTTTATCATGAACAAATTGTGTTATATTTAATGCATATCCAACGCTTCGGCCCTCTTGAGGGCCTTTCTCTTGAGAAAGCGATAATTGTTCTGAAGGTACCCACACTTTTCCTCCAACATTCAAAAGGTGGGTGCTCCTTCATAAAATCCCAATGAGGGACAATAGTTGGGTACACGAGTGATGCTTTAATAAAATCGGGAACTCAGCGTTTAGTGTGCGATGACTGTGCTGTATCTTCCGCTCCTCACGCCACGTGTACACACGGCCTTCCTGGTAATCTCTTGCGTCGCGTTCGAACTTTGACCTCTTTCTTTCAGTGATCGCCTCTCGCAGCTTGGATAGCGCTTCCTCCTGCGCTTTGAAAGCCTGTTCCGCTTGTGATTTTCCTTTCTCCTGTAGTAGTTCTTCACGGGTGTTGTTAACAGCTACTCTGATACTTTGTAGCTTATCGGTTAGTGTTTCCACAGTTAGTAGCATTAAGTCCTGGCTACATTTGTTGCAGATTTCCTGCCAGCGTTGCTGTAAATGTTGATCTTCAGTGCAGAGATTAGGTTTGATATCCAGTCTTAATCCACGGGGTATTCTCTTAGATTTAATATACTCTGCTAGAGAGCTGGCATGTAAGCTGGTGTGCAGTTCTTTACGCTGTAAATTAAACAGTTCTTTGGTGATATCCCTTGTAGGTGGTGGTTTAGCAGACATAAAGTCCACAATGTCTATTTTACTTAATATCCTTCCGACATCTTCCTCATCGTATGCAAACGTAGTTGCTGTTGATGGAAACGTTTCTTCAGTCATCCTACAAAGACGACCCACTACTACTTAGTCTGGCGGAATATAATCAAAGTCTGTAAGGATGACTAAGTGTAGTACCTTCAAGGCTGTTAATCCTGGTGGGCACCCCCGCCACAGGTGTGTCGAATCAAAGTTGCAAATGGTTCACACAGGAAGTCAGCCGACACGCAGAGCTTGCTGCAAAGTGCTTTTATTCACAACATGTTTCGGGCTAAGTAGCCCTTTATCAAGTGTTATAGACAGGCATACAGAGTGTATACATTTATAGTGTGGCAAGGAAGTGAGGTCATCGCCTAGATAGGCGGGTTAGTTTTCACAATTAACTTAAGTGTTCATCAAGTGCAGGTGTAGAGAATACATGTATGTATATTCACAACAGCATACATACTAATTTATGCATAGTTTCAATGTCCATAGTTGATTTATGCATAGTTTCAATGTCCATAATAGTGTTACAAAATAATTCAAAAGTCCATCGTATCTCTGAAAAAAGCCTAAAAAGGCAAAAATACCTTGGAACTGCCCTCTAATTAAATTAAATTATTAATTAAATGTTGTCTATTTACTGAAATGCCCCTGCGGGATGGGATACGTAGGACAGACTGGGAGACCGATAAAAACAAGGATCAAAGAACATAGAGGCAGCATACGGAACTTTAAAAAGGGAACATCGACAGATACTACAGTCTCAAGGCACTTTAATCTAGCAAATCATAATCTCACCCAGTTAAAATGGACAGTGCTAGAAATAATGCAACCACTACAAAGAGGAGGTGATATACAGAAATTCAGACTACAGCGAGAAGCTTTCTGGATAAAAAAATTAGACACAATGCAACCCAAAGGGTTAAATGATAGCTGGAGCATAAAATGTTTTCTTGGATAAAAATTGTTTTCCATAATAGGTATGACTAATACTCTATTCTCTTCCTCTACAGATAATGATATTGTTGGGTATCCAATATATACAAGCAAGAAATAGTGAATTATACGTAAAATCCAGATATAGGATTAAGGGTAAGACTAAGGTTTTCTTACTTTATCAAGTTTCAGTGGTAGGCCCTAATTAGAGGGCAGTTCCAAGGTATTTTTGCCTTTTTAGGCTTTTTTCAGAGATACGATGGACTTTTGAATTATTTTGTAACACTATTATGGACATTGAAACTATGCATAAATCAACTATGGACATTGAAACTATGCATAAATTAGTATGTATGCTGTTGTGAATATACATACATGTATTCTCTACACCTGCACTTGATGAACACTTAAGTTAATTGTGAAAACTAACCCGCCTATCTAGGCGATGACCTCACTTCCTTGCCACACTATAAATGTATACACTCTGTATGCCTGTCTATAACACTTGATAAAGGGCTACTTAGCCCGAAACATGTTGTGAATAAAAGCACTTTGCAGCAAGCTCTGCGTGTCGGCTGACTTCCTGTGTGAACCATTTGCAACTTTGATTCGACACACCTGTGGCGGGGGTGCCCACCAGGATTAACAGCCTTGAAGGTACTACACTTAGTCATCCTTACAGACTTTGATTATATTCCGCCAGACTAAGTAGTAGTGGGTCGTCTTTGTAGGATGACTGAAGAAACGTTTCCATCAACAGCAACTACGTTTGCATACGATGAGGAAGATGTCGGAAGGATATTAAGTAAAATAGACATTGTGGACTTTATGTCTGCTAAACCACCACCTACAAGGGATATCACCAAAGAACTGTTTAATTTACAGCGTAAAGAACTGCACACCAGTTTACATGCCAGCTCTCTAGCAGAGTATATTAAATCTAAGAGAATACCCCGTGGATTAAGACTGGATATCAAACCTAATCTCTGCACTGAAGATCAACATTTACAGCAACGCTGGCAGGAAATCTGCAACAAATGTAGCCAGGACTTAATGCTACTAACTGTGGAAACACTAACCGATAAGCTACAAAGTATCAGAGTAGCTGTTAACAACACCCGTGAAGAACTACTACAGGAGAAAGGAAAATCACAAGCGGAACAGGCTTTCAAAGCGCAGGAGGAAGCGCTATCCAAGCTGCGAGAGGCGATCACTGAAAGAAAGAGGTCAAAGTTCGAACGCGACGCAAGAGATTACCAGGAAGGCCGTGTGTACACGTGGCGTGAGGAGCGGAAGATACAGCACAGTCATCGCACACTAAACGCTGAGTTCCCGACGCAGCCAGATCCTACCCAAGCACCAGGAGGGGAGTACAGACGTTACAGAGACCGGCCTAGAAGGTTCTATAGTCGCTCACAGAATCGCACATACAGACCTCGCACATACAGCCCGTCTAGCAGTGAGGATTTCTCAAGCTCCACATCACAGTCAGTGCCTTTTTTAGGAACAGCAGCCGCTTCCCAACCGACTACAAGCGACGCAAGGACAGGACTCGTCAGGGATCAATACCCGAAGAGAGACCGCAAGAAGACGAGGTAAATAACCTTGTAGTTAACCTCTCCTCTTACACGATTAGCCCGGCTGAATTGACTGTCCTAAATAAGGGGTTGGGTTTTGTACCGATTTATGATTCTGAATTTGCATACTGGGATATTTCCTTTCAGAAATTCTTAAGGGATATTAAACTGAAAACTCATTTTGCATCAGTCACAGATAGTAGGGATCTTTCTACATCTGATAAAATGTGTCGGTTTAAAAATAAAAGTACCTTTGTTCCAGATAACAATAATGAGTCATTGCAAGCCTTTGAGAAAATAGTCACACACGAAGTTAAACAACTGTGGGACAAACATACTGATGATTCAAAGAAAACAAATCTTACGTTTAAAGAAAAACTGGCACTGCGAAATCTCAGGTCCAATGACTCAATTGTTATAAGGAAAGCCGATAAAGGAGGGGGAATTGTTGTTATGGATAAAAATAAATATATGGCAGAGGCAATTTCACAGCTGACTACCCCAGGGCACTATGAAAAAATTAGTGGGGACCCTTTAAAAATGATCATGAAAGAAATTGAATTAGTGGTAGTACAAGCACAAGAAAATGGGGTCATACCTAACCATGTAAAAGAATTTCTAATTAGAGATCATCCCCGCACCCCAGTACTCTACCTGCTCCCAAAAATCCACAAATCCCTCTCCAACCCCCCAGGGAGGCCAATTGTATCGGGAATCGGGTCAGTGTTGGAACCATTGGCAAAGTTTGTAGATAGTTTTCTACAACCATGTGTTATGGATATTAATACATGTCTTAAAGACACCACAGATCTATTACGCAGACTAGGGGAAATAAAGGAACTTAAATCGAATGTAATACTATGCAGTATTGACATCCAAAGTCTGTATACCTCCATCCCCCAAGATGAAGGAATTCGCTATGTAGAGGATGCCCTACTGGACACAAATCTTCCACACCAATTAATATATTTTTTGGTGGACTGTCTCAATATTGTCTTGAAAAAAAACTATTTCCGATTTGCAGGTGAATTCTACTGGCAGAAGCAGGGGACATCACTCGGTGCGGCGGTCGCTCCTTCATTCGCCAATATTTTCGTCCACAGATTAGAAAAACAACTATTTCTAATTGAACCATATATCCAACACCTGGTTGGATATTATAGGTTTGTGGATCATATATTGGTGATATGGGACGGACCGCTATCTGGGTTTGAGGATATGGTGCGAACTGCAAACCAAGCCCACCCTACGATTAAATTTACCACAGAAATAGGGGCACATAAAATTAATTTTTTGGATGTCACCATAACAATTGAGAATGGTCAAATAAACACAAACCTGTACCGGAAAAGCACTGACAAAAATAATATTTTGCATGCCTCTAGCTATCACACACCCAATATAATTAGGGCCATTCCGAAAGGCCAATTTATTAGAGCACGGAGAATCTCCACACGAGAGGTAGACTACACAGTGGCATCTAATACCCTAAAAGAGCGATTCATTAAAAGAGGGTACAAACCAAAATTGATTGAGACATGTGCCAAAGAGGTTCAAAGGATGCCCAGAGAAAATTTACTTACCTACAAGACTAAAAACGAACAGAGGTGTCTCCCTTTTGTGAGCCAATACAATGAAAACAGCAAAGGGATTGAACGTATAGTACATAGATATTGGCCTATACTATTACAAGACAAAAGCCTTAGAAATGTCCTTATAAAACCTCCACTGTTTAGTTATACTAAAGGGAAAAGCCTGCGGGACATCCTGTGTCAGCCAGAGGTCAACCCTGTTAAAAAAGGTGCACAAAGGTTCCTGGGTAAACCACAAAAAGGTACATTTGCATGCCTTAACTGCATCTGCTGCTCTTCTATAATTAAAGGGGAAGTATTACATCACCCCACACAGGGTACCCCAATAAAAGTTAGACACTTCGCCACATGTGATACAAGTAATGTTGTCTATTTACTGAAATGCCCCTGCGGGATGGGATACGTAGGACAGACTGGGAGACCGATAAAAACAAGGATCAAAGAACATAGAGGCAGCATACGGAACTTTAAAAAGGGAACATCGACAGATACTACAGTCTCAAGGCACTTTAATCTAGCAAATCATAATCTCACCCAGTTAAAATGGACAGTGCTAGAAATAATGCAACCACTACAAAGAGGAGGTGATATACAGAAATTCAGACTACAGCGAGAAGCTTTCTGGATAAAAAAAAAAAAAAAAAAAAAAAAAAAAATTAGACACAATGCAACCCAAAGGGTTAAATGATAGCTGGAGCATAAAATGTTTTCTTGGATAAAAATTGTTTTCCATAATAGGTATGACTAATACTCTATTCTCTTCCTCTACAGATAATGATATTGTTGGGTATCCAATATATACAAGCAAGAAATAGTGAATTATACGTAAAATCCAGATATAGGATTAAGGGTAAGACTAAGGTTTTCTTACTTTATCAAGTTTCAGTGGTAGGCCCTAATTAGAGGGCAGTTCCAAGGTATTTTTGCCTTTTTAGGCTTTTTTCAGAGATACGATGGACTTTTGAATTATTTTGTAACACTATTATGGACATTGAAACTATGCATAAATCAACTATGGACATTGAAACTATGCATAAATTAGTATGTATGCTGTTGTGAATATACATACATGTATTCTCTACACCTGCACTTGATGAACACTTAAGTTAATTGTGAAAACTAACCCGCCTATCTAGGCGATGACCTCACTTCCTTGCCACACTATAAATGTATACACTCTGTATGCCTGTCTATAACACTTGATAAAGGGCTACTTAGCCCGAAACATGTTGTGAATAAAAGCACTTTGCAGCAAGCTCTGCGTGTCGGCTGACTTCCTGTGTGAACCATTTGCAACTTTGTTCTAGGGGGACACTGCCATGTAACATGTTGGGCATGCTTTGACTGGTATGGAAATTGGGTAAAGAAGAGCTATAGTAGGGATAGGTCTGAAATAAAGCATGGGGTGGCTGGTATGTTAGGTGAATCATTGGTTAATTAGGCACCTTGTCCCAATACTGCAAGTTTTATCACACAAAAAATGAGAAGAACCTTGAAGAAAAGACGTGCACATTTTATGGTATCTTCTAAAATGAAAAAAAGGCAAGACAATTCAAATTGCCAAGTTCTTACCAGTACATCATTTCCTCTTATAAAGAACTGCACATTGTATGGTCCAGATATAATGAATGCATCTGCAATTCTCTTGGTAGCAATTTTCACCTGAAAATTAGAGAAAAGGACATTAAAGTTACAGTGTCACTTTCCAAAACTGGTTTATGATACTGTATCCTAGCATTTTGCTATATGCATTATGCTTTAAAGGGATCTCCACCCAAAAACTATTGTTGTGAATATGTAATCCTTAGCACTTTTCCAATACACATTGATTAAAAATGTTCAATCGATTTAATGTTATTTGTAATTGTAATTATTATTATTAAATGTCATATCTGTCTGGCTGAGTATAGTATTGGCACTACTTGTTCTGACTCCCAAAACAAAGCAGCAGAAGCCAGCTGATTAACTGATCAGGAGGAGAGCTGAGTTTCAAGAGTCAGAACCAAGAATACGTGCAGAGAACAAAAAGGGATAAATAATTACATTTACAAACCTATTGAAAACATTTTATGAATATGTATTGAAATGATGCTTAGAATTACATTTTTACTTATTTTTAAAAAATAGTTTTGTTCAGATATCTCCTTTGCAGATCAAGCCCTTTAATGGAGTTGTCCATTGAAAAGTAGTTTTAAGACACAATCACTATGTTAGATAACAGGAAGATGACTGACATATCATTGGGATGATTCTCAGTGGATAATTATCTTGTATCAGTAATTAAGTTTGATGTAGCTCATTTGGATAGCTAAGGAGTACAAATATGAGAGATATAGAGAATACATACATCCCCTTTAATTGTTATTTCAACAATTATCCATTCCCAAAATATTCCAAGTATATAAAACGGAAGCATCGTCTCATTGTTACACAAATAGACACCCATTATGTGCAACATTATAAGCTTTAATTCTCTATTAGAAACATTCCATCCCAGTTATGTGCAAAATAGATTAATAGCAATAAATAGAAACTATTCTTTTAGCACAAATTCATAAAACATCTGGCAATCAGAAACAGACATCATAAAAAATAAAGACAGCCCATCGGAGGTCCCATTCACTTAGTCTGTCGGCAGTTTATATCGGCTCGTGTATGGCCAACTTAACAAAGGCAGCAAGTACTTTTCTTTGACTACTAGTTATTCTATCAGCAACTGTCAGCTGGTGTCCAAACTAAACTCAGAAATACTTTAAACCCTTTTCTAAGTTACTGTATATATATATATATATATATATATATATATATATATATATATATATATGCAAAATATCCCAAATAAATGCTATGTCCAAAATGCTCAAAACAAGGTTCAGTTCAAAAGGAATGTCAATATGACAATTACAATTAACACTGTTGGTTCTCTTCACTCCGCTGTATATTGTGAGATTAGCTGACAAGTGTCAAACAACAAAAAGTCAGGGGTAAAGTACAGATCAGCTGCTTTTCTTCTTAATGAGCATTTAGCTGCTAATTTGTACTTCATATAATTAACTTTTTATGACTCCTGTTATTGTCCTGTTTAACAAGTACTGTACAAATTGCCTATTGCTGTCAGAATGTAATGAGAAAATAGATACACTTTTGGAGCTGTAATTCTAGAAACAAGACTGCCTGAACTTTTAGAAGTTATATGCAGGTACTGTATTACTTTAAGTGATCTTACAAATGGGTTTTTTTTTTTGGTAGTATGTTCCATAGGTGAGGTCCAAGGTGAGGAGTGATGCTGTGATAATCAGAATTCATGGTGTATAACCCATTTATTGACCTTTCAAGTGTGACAAGTAGCAACTGGTTGAGGATAGAAGTGTGTGGAGAAATAGCACTCTCTCCCTTTGTCAAGGCTTGCCCTGCATTACACAGATACTGTATGTATTTCCATATTTGTTGGCTCAATCAATTATATGACTTCATTAGTTGTCTGAATGTGGTTCCTTGCCTTCTCCTGACCTAAATCATACCTTTTCTAGTGCCCCTTGGCTAATGGTCTGTGTGGGAATCATGAGAGTAGCATCCCCAGAGTGAATACCAGCATCTTCTACATGTTCTGAAACAGCGTGGAATGTGACCTAAAGAAACACAATACGAATACACATTAGCAAAAAGGAAACACCACTTTCACAAAATTTAGAAAACTGGCAAGATTTGCATGTACAAGATGTGTCTGTATAGGTATACTGTATGAGAAGGTGTCAGACTAAGGCTTCCTTCACTCGGTTTGCAGTACTGTTTGTACTTTTCATTTTTCATTAACAACACGGTTTCGATAGTTTCAAATGTGTGTTCCAGAGGAGGCATAGTTGCTAGTGGGGGATAGGGCAGTGATGATGTACATGTTGAGATGCCACTCAATGTTACTTTCTGTCGTGCATGCTCCAGATAAGCTTTTCTTTCTCAAAAGCCAACTTTCAATTTGTAATAATGCAAACATCTTGTAGAACAGCCTAAAGTGACCAGATACTTGTACTGTATGATTATACAAAAAGAAGATATAGTATACTGTGACACTTTGGAATACAGTTATGGAACTTGTTATCCACAATGCTCGGAGCCTGGGGTTTTCTAGAAAATTGATCTTACTGTAAATCGGATATTCATGCCTTAAGTCTACTAGTAAATCATGTAATACATCAAATTAACCCGATAGACTGGTTTTGCTTCCAAAAAGGATTCATTATATCTTCACTTGGATCAAGTACAAGGTAATGTTTTAATATTACAAAGAAAAAGGAAACATTTTTTTTAAAATTTGGATTATTTAGATAAAATTTAGTCTATTGGAGACAGCCTTTCTGTAATTCTGAACTTTCTGAATAGCTGGTTTTGGGATAAAGGATCCTATACCTATAGTAGTTTTCAAGCTATGAATTGAAACCACGACTGGGTGTAGACACAGAGGTAACCTGGTTCCACAGGGCAAAGACCCAGAAAATAATCACAGCTGCATCCCTTTCACTTAAATAGAAACAGTACTCATAAGAGCATATTTAGATTAAAAACTATACTACAGAACCAGTGTTGTTATGCATTCAAGTGAAAGGCAGTAGTGGCGGTTTTAGACACATTTTTAGATGTCCTTGCTATCCTCAGTGATCATAGCCATGATAGATTAGCTCTTATTATAAGGGTCATACAGTAAGTCTCAGTGGGAAGCAAAGTAAAAAGTCATCTGGCAAGAAAGGGAGGCTCATCGCCATTAAATTGAGAAGAATGAGGAATTCTCGCATTGGAATGCATGTAAAGCATTTACCTTTTTTTTTTTTGCCTTGCTCTTGATGAATTTGGAAAGCCAAACTCGACTGGCAAACTTTACAGCCCCTTTTACTCTATGAATACAATATATTAATATCCCTCCTTAGCAACTGCATCCATCTCCTACTTCTCTACTTGTATGAATTTGGTGATCACAACAGGGGCCTATTAAAAAAACAAAACTGTGAACTACAAGCCTTATATTTATATCACTGAGACTCTAAGGGACAGATTTATTAAGGGTCGTATTGAAAATTCAATTAGAATTTTCTTATTTTTTAACTAGTGATTTATCCAAAATCAATATAAATTTTTTAAAGAATTAAAATAAAATTTTCGAGAGTTTTAAAAAAATTCTGCTAATGCCAATACAAGAAGAGATGGTGTGAAAACATAGTTATTCAGGCAGAACACCATGAAAATGTGCCCAGCACTGCATCCCCATTGCGTCTTGTTTACAGTTATTTAACCCACATCTTTGACCTGTTACAGAATTATGCACAGGGCTTATAATTATTGACTGGTAAAGATTATGTCCAGGACTACTCATTGATTTGGGATAGGGGGAATATCTGACATATGTCTTTTAGAACACAGTCCAAGTCATTCTGCCAATGGTGATCTACAACAAGTAGTAGGGGATGCAAAAAGTTATCAACATTCAGTCATTTGTGCTACATTTGTCACTTTCAAAAAAGGAAAATGCTGATCATTTCAACCTCCCTTGTTTTTAAAGAACCGATCTTTCCCCTCCTGTTTTAAAAACCAAAATTCTGCTTTTTCAACCATAAATGTGTCTGGATCCTGGGAAAAACAAACTATCCAGTTCAAAATAGTACAGCTGATACACTCCAACTTTGCTAACAAGAATGTATAATATAATATACAGTATTATGCTCTTGGGGTAATTGTCTACAATAATCTATTGTGTATTAAGCAAACACAGATATATATTCTTATATTTTAAACCTAGAATAATTTTCTAGCAGATGGCAACACAAAAAGCATCTTTGTCATAAATGCATAAATTGATGTGAAAGGTGGATTATGTTTGGATTATATTAAACCAAATTAATGTGGTTATTTTATACTGTTTTTGGATTATATAGTGCTATAAAATCTTTAGATATTATATTTGAGACAAGGTGGGGACAACTTTGCCTATGCTTTTATTCTCTTTAATTAATTAGCATGTAACTTGCCAGTCACAGATTAAAAAGGATGCTTTAATACATTTCTTTATTAAAACAATTCTCAATAGAAAATCCATTAAAGTTTGTGCATATATTTTACATCAAATGGATTCACACACTATTTAGTCGTTTGAATTCATATAATTGTAGCGCTATAGTAAATTGAGTTCACCTTACTCTACTATAGGCTTCACTCCTAGTACATATGCTCCGGATGAGACCTTAAAACCTTAGGGAGTGAGCCTTCGCAGCGAGGTGGAAGCAGGGGTAGTGCAACTGTAACTGTAATCAGGGTGCAAAGAATTGGGCGCCAGTGGTTCTTATAACTTAACCAAATAACAGATTTATTGAGCACAGTATACAATCCTCAGTGGAGTATACATAAATGAGAACATTTGCAGTTTCATACAGTACATTGAATAGGCAGTACCCACAACACCTTTGGTCAGTATGATTCTCCTCCGAGATAGGAACAATACATGAAGCTTTGAGGAGGTACACCCAGCTTTCAGCCTTTTCCCTAAGTGGAACCTGAGGGGAATCTATGTACCCTAGGTCTGTACACTTAGTCCCTACTTCTGGGCAATGAGTACCCTGGGATCTTAATCCCACTACAATCCTCGTAAGAGCCTCAAAATGCTCAGCTAAATAATCTGACTGACTATCACTCCTAGAGTGATCTATATATGGGTGAGTAGCCTATTCTTACTAGACCTGACCTGTCTGGGTTCCACTCGAGCTCTGCCTCCTGCACAGGCTAGAGCCAGCACAAGATGGACCCTGAAAGTATGGCTTCAGAGCCTTTTATACTCTAGTACAGTGCCATCTGCTGGTTACTGTGAGAAATAGCAAGAGTCAACAGTACCCCTCCCAACTGTATTTTAGGACCCAATTAGGTGTCCATAACATGGAGGGACTGCCTGACAATAACCTTAGGGGTGGATATTTCACACATCCCTACATCATATATGTGCTTTCTTTGCTCATATTACAATTATTTATTTTTTTATTCAGTATAAATTTCTATATTTAAGATCACAATTGTTCATGATATATTTGTGCTGCTCTCTGCCTCAGTTTATATATTTTCATTCACATAGCCTCCTGTACTGGCACTAAAATTGGTAAGTGCTTCAGTATAGCAATTGTTATATGAGTTTCTCATATTCTGCTAATACATGTGAAACCTCCGGCCAGTTGTCTGTGATGTAACAGTGACAAGGCGTTCCGAGTCCTTTTAACTTTAAACTTTAAAACCAAAAACTTTTATACCTCAGTCGATTGGATTTCAAAGTAGTGGAGGGGGTGGGGAGGTTACAAACCTCAACCAGTGCTCAGCTCTCTGCTTATCTATCTGTTACTAAAGCTCACAAGAGCCCGTGGATTTGTGGTTTTTAGGCTTATTTAGTTTTTTTTTGAGTTTAGGACTAGAGTAAAATTTGAGACCACAGTCCCGGGTACTCTGCCTTCTTTGACTTTGTGGTGTCCCAGGGATAGAAACAAATTAGGTAGTAGATTTGGGACAACTCCACCTCCTTCTTTTTCCATTTCTAACTTATTTCTGAACCTGAGCAAATGTGTGTTTTTTAATAATTATCCTATTTATTGCGGTCTCTAATTAATTAATTTTTTAATCTTAATCTATTTAAGCACTTTTGAGCACCTTCAATATTATGAATTTTGGTTAAATCTGGATCAAATTATTATTATCCATTAACTGTTAAGCACTTGCACCTTAATTCAAAGTGATTGGGAAGGGGGAGATTACTAACCCCCAAAAATAGATACACTGTTGTGAAATAGAACTGGTTACAATTAAGAATATATATATCAACGTTTTTTGTTACTTTTATATAGAACTGAATGAATAGTATTACCAATATTTAATTAATTTATAATCAATTTTAATTGATTTAACAATAGCACAAGCACTTTAGTATCTATATTTAAGTTATTAGCTAACTTGCACATACTAGTGACTAAATTAAATTAGGAAGGTTTAAATCACTTGAGACTGCTGAGCGAGTTTTGAAGCTAGTGGGGTACTTTTTCTTCAATTTTTAAAGTAACAGTGACAAGATCATTAATTGAAGATAGCATTTACCTGGGAAACACGTGTGGCTTCAGCTACAGAGTTCTTCAATTCATCCTCTCTATGCATGACATTGCTGAACCACTGGGAATCAAAAACGGGAGTCAGTTTTTCTGTCTGTAGATAACTCACAGATCACAGGGAGGAGCTTTATTGAAGATTGCATTATGGGTCTGAATCTTGAATTTGTGTGCAACTTCCATAGCACACACATCCAAGATTACCTTATATGAAAAAAAAACTGCAGAGAGATACAAGCATACAAGCAGGGTTGTAACTACAGAGGAAGCAAATCTTGAGGCTGCAGGGGGCCGTGGAGGTACAGGGGCCCCATGAGGCCTTAATTCATATACAGTTTCAATTTTTAAAGGAGAGTGTCAAACGGAATAAATCATGGGATGTATAAACATAGTCCTGCATATTACTGGGATAATTCACTTCTAAGTTGACTTTTAGGGGCCCATTTACTTAGCTGAAATGTAGGAATAGAATAAGAAAAACTTCGTATTTCAAATGATTCGACCTTCGACTACAACTTCGATTCGAACGATTCAAACTAAAAATCGTTCGAATATTCGACCATTCGATAGTATGGTCTCTTTAAAAAAAACTTCGACCCCCTAGTTCGCCACCTAAAACCTACCGAAGTGCTATGTTAGCCTATGGGGAAGGTCCCCATAGGCTTTGTAACAATTTTTAGGTCGAAGAAAAATCGTTCGATCAATAGATTAAAATCCTTCGAATCGAACGGTCGTACTATTTGCGGTAAATCCTTCGACTTCGAAATTCGAAGTCGAAGGATTTACATTCGGCAGTCGAATATTGAGGGTTAATTAACCCTCGATATTTGACCCTATGTAAATCTGCCCCTTAGTATGTCATAGAATAGCCTATTTTAGCAACTTTTCAACTGGTCTTCATTTTTTAGATTTTCTGAATTATTTGCCTTCTTCTGCCTGTCTTTAGCTCTCAAATGAGAGGGGGGTTCATTGACTCCAGCAGCTGTAGAACTATTTCTAGTTATGCTAAAACTTTATTGTTACTTATCTTTTCCAGTCCTCAACCATATTCCAGTCTCTTAAATAAGCTACTGCCTGGCTGCTAGGCAAATTGGACCCTAATAACCAGATGGTGAAATTCTAAACTGGAGAGCTTCTGAGCAAAATAACTCAAAAACCAAAAAATTAAGGCCATTTGCAAATTGTCTCAGAATATCACTGTCTACATGATACTAAAATTTTATTTAAAGGTGAACCACCCCTTTAAGTTACCATTAGTCTCTGTGAGTGTTCCAACTGCAGCTATAACATCACAATATCATAGAGTTTATTGCAGAAGAGCCCGTTTCTCTCAGTCATGCTTTATTTATAACATACATAAGCTATAATTAACTATTGTGAATATTATCTCCACACATATTTAAATGTATTTGCTATCTTCTCCAATTTCTATATATGTTACTCATATAGGTCATTTGAAGCCGACTTTAAATATTGAATTTTTTCCACGTTATTTAGGGAAATAATTTTATCTGCATTAATTTTTTTCCTCCGACTGTCAAAGAAAGTTACAGAGCGTACCTATTATCACATGCTATTTGAAAAGGTGTAATTTTATATTCTTAACAAGCAGAAAACACAGTGGGTGTCTGTTACTCGTTAAAAAGCTCATATAAAACTGCTTATTTAATAGGATAGGATCATTGTAGCATTCATACACAGAGCATCATTTGGTATCATCAGTTCTGCAATGCCACAGAGTGTCCCAGAGTAGCTAAAATAGCAGAACATGCAGGGAGTTGTCTGAAACAGGAATAACAACGAGAATTGCTTATCCCTCTATTTGACATATTCGTAAGGAAAATGTTTATTCTAAGTACTCGATTGCTCAATTAGGACTGGCTAAGGGTTTTATTTATACATATCTGATACATTATATTATGACTTTATAACATCTTGCTGGGAAATGGCTATATTAAATATTTATCTAGTATAGGAGAGTGTAGTATGGAAATCTTGTGCTACCCTTCACTTCAATAAACAATTATTGATTGATACAGTCCTCTCCTGATTGGCTTGCATTATGACTTAGTTTATCTGATCATTTGGCCTGGTGCCAAATTATCAGATCAGCCTGATTTAGCTTTAAACGTGGGTGGTCAAGATACGTTCATGTCAAGGAAGAACTAAATGAACCTTTAACACTAAATATAAAATGTAACAAAAACATCATAATTAAAAGATTTATATCCTAATGGTGTAAATTAGGATTTCAATAGTTCTGGGCTAGAAGAGCACATCACAGTGGTGACTGAGCTTGCCAGCAGTATTTTGATTAAGCAAAAAAGTTCTCCGCACTGCCTATTCACTGTAAATGCATCAAATCCTCTTCTCGGTTACCACTATCCCAGCATCAATTAGTCAATTAATATGGTAAGAGGAGAGCACTCCAAAGTAGCAAAATGCTGTGATTTCTTAAAGACTGCTACACAACATGTTTCGGGTATTACATACCCTTTTTCAGTGAGTTTTGCATGGGCTGGATTATGGACAAATGAGTTGGTGGGATGCCAACCTAAAGACTTGCAGCAATCAGGAAAATAATGAGTCAATGAATACAAATCGTGAATCTGAAAACAAGACATTAAAGATAAAACTTTAAGTGAAATTTGTATCAGTTTAGCAAGTAAATGTCAGGTCCTTGGGGCCCAATTAGCTGAGAAGTCCGGACCAAGGAGGAAGCACTTGGTGCAAATTTCAAAACATGCTAGCCAAAGGGTTAAGACAGGATTGTGGTCAAGATTCAGGCAAATGTTCAAGGGCAGGCAGCAAACAATCAATCGTGTAGCAAAAGACATTTTCTTCGGCACACCACTTACTTTCTTTCCATAGGGTGCATTCAACTCCTCAGGCTACTTCCAAGCCAATTTTTCATACAAGAATTCCCATAGGGAGGAAGCACACCAGACACTTGGCTTTGCCTTTTAGAACATTTATTCCAGCAGAGTTGGCACAAGCTTTCGGGGTCAAACCCTTCCTCAGGTGCAATAAAATATTTTATTGGTCTGGTGTTCTTCCTCCCTATGGGAATTATTGTATGAGCAAACAATCGTGGTCAGTCACAAGGCAGAAAATCAAAAGTCCAGGAAACAGCAAATAAATTATATAACACCCAGGAACGCCAAGAAGTGCAACCTATATTCGGGCATTGAACCCTTGACTTGTTGTTCCTTTTTTTTTTGTGCCGTTTTCTAAGCGAACATTGGTGTGTGGCCCTGGGAGCTCCTGACAATAACAATCACATGCTTTACTCACAAATGTTTTCTCCTTGCTTCCTATATTTCTGCAGTCACTGGTATATTTTGGGCTGCATCCTAATTATTTCTTTTATTTCTTTCCAAGGAATAGGGAAAGTAGTAAAGAGTTTAATATTTTATCTCTGGGGTGTGTAGCAAAGTGAGGTGCTACAGGCTGACCAGCTGGGTTTGATTAGCCTTAGGTGGCTAATCAGTACTCCTTAGGGTAGGACTTCATGGTGCAAGCGTGGACCCGACACATCGCAATGCAACTAAACGCATGCAATGTGTCAGATGTTTTACAGAAAACGGAAGAGAAGGAGAAATCGCAGGAAACAACTTCATTCATCCGACTGTCGGATGAAAACGCACCGCGTCCTACCCTTAAAACCCAGGCTGCTCAGTCTCTCAGTAGCACTAGCTGGGAGAGAGACACAGAGAGAGTCTGGGAACATGACACTAAGGATCCTATGAGCCGGTGCACACACAGTCACGTGCGTGGAAGGTCTGTAACTCTGCTGTTTTTTTTGTTATTGATCTAAGACTGCTGTCAAAAGCTGTTTTTGTTGTTTGGAATGAAAAACTGCCTTTATTTTGTACGTTGCTACTGGCTGAAATAAAAGCCACCTTTTCTTCAAGAGACTTTTGCTGTCCTGACCCTTAATCTGTGGGAACCTGTCATAGCCAATAATGGCAGACAATGTAGCCAGGTATGTGCAAGGAAATGTCATTAATCAATTTTTATTTTTACCTGCTGACCTTTTATGTCATTAAAGTGATTAGAAACATATATGACAGATTATTGAAAGCCATAAATATACATGGGCAAGGAAAATACTTTTAAGTATTTAGTGATAACCAGTAACCACATTGGTGCTAGGCTTAAGGGAGTCAGAGCTGGTTCTTTAATTGTGGTAAGGAGACGTGCAGAAAATGTAAAGTTTGGTGATATCCTTTATTCGCTAACTGAATAGGTAGCAATTGCAAGCTTTCAGAGCACACAAGCCCCTTCATCAGGCAAAATACAAATGAAGACTTAAGGATACTTAAAACTAGTAAATTGCTCAGGAGCCAGGACCTGATTCATGTATTTGTTCAGACCCCTGAAATAAATACCTATGCACCCAATGCTTGCATGCAATAGAAGGCTGAGATGTAAAGCCTGGGCCAAGGAGATGCCACAGAATGGATCACTGTCCCAGTTATATCTACTGGGATCTCATACTATGCAATAAAGAATGGCTGGGATTTTCTGAAAAATAATAATAAAGTTTCCCAACATCATATAGAACAAGAATGTTTATTACTGCAGATTTATTGACCCATGCTCAGTTTTTGGTTGCTGTGCAATAAGGGGATCAGACAGTGGTTTCATTACAGAAACCCTGGTTTGTAGCTAAACTCAATACATTTTTTAACTGAAATGCCTAAGAAGCTCTAAAGCAGCAGGCAGAAAAATAAAGTCAAAAGTACCTATATGATATGGGCCACAGCCAAGAACCATCATTCCTTGATCATCAAACTTTATATCGTGCTCCTGAATGGAAAATAGGAAAGGCATCAGCGATACTGAAGAAAAGCATAAAAGACTGTGGAGAAAGCTTCTTGATATATTTTGTAAGAATGAAATTTGCAGTTAAACTTTATTATTTCATTATCTATGTGAATGTTCAAAGCGAAATTGTCACAGTTACCGAGCAGCTTGACAATTAATCTCAATATTAGTGGAAGGAGGCAGATTGAATTTTTATTTTCCAAGACAAGAAAAATGAAGCACATAATCTGTAAACTGCATTGTTCGAAAGCCACATACCAGCATTCTTAGCCGCCTGCATGAGATCACTGGAGGCTTACAGACTAGTGTAATGGCCTTCTTCACCTGAACTGAGAATTAAAACAAACTATTCATATGCTTCAGATGGGACTAATCTAAGCAACTTTATACATGAGCTTGCAATTTTGGATGCAATTCAAAATGCATCCTTTTTTCCACAATTTCAGTGTAATCCAGGGCACCTGTTGGCAAAAAAACATTTTTTTAATTGCCACCCGCACCAGGAGCGGCCATGTTGGGTCAAGTGCATGCACATAATAAGAGAATGCTTCAACTTGCTCATCATGCGCGTGACATCATAAACATATATGCATGCACTATGCATGACATGGCCACTCACATAGGGAGCTCCCTCCTGGTGCGAGTGTACTTGCACTGATGGGGGCAATTTTTCTTAAAAAAAAAAAAAAAATACTGTTACTCCCAACCAGAGTGTGGGTTCTATTAGCCCGTACCTTTGGTTGGGGATAATATATTTGGCCAACAAGTGTCCTTTAATGGTGGCAGAATGCTCAGAGTCCTCCTGCTTCAGAAGACATTTATCTTTTTGTTTTGACCATCTCTTATGGACCCCAGGACTATTAGGAGGCATGGGGGAGAGGTGTTCAGCAAGGACCAGAAGTAGAGATGGTTTGTGGATTGACCATATGTGTCGGAGGAAATTACAGATCTTGCAAACATAGGGAAGGAAAATAGAGAGAAAAGTAATTACCAGTTGCCATATGATGACATTGCAGACCTCACCTATAATTATACCATTCCTAAAATATGACTAATAATAATAAGGAGCAATATCCATAGATAAAGCAGAGTACCTGTTGTATGTGGGGTAGATTGAAATTGCAGGGTACTCAGCAGCCAAAGTGTCAATCTGTAGAAAAGGCAAAATAGAAACAAAAGATGAGGAAATGAGAGAAACTAACACAATAATTAGACTCCCCACACCTCTAGAGCTTTGGAGCACCCCAGGCCTTCAACTTAACCAAATACCATATGGATCAAGGCAAAGTGGACTTCCATATGTGGGTGAAGTTCATGAGATCTGGGTTGCTGTGACTGGCTGTTGTTACTACAACTTACAACATATATTGTACAGTCAGCAAAACACTTGACTATGAGGACCTAACACTAAAATACAATATGTGTGTTATAGTGTGAGTGTGTCACACAGAACCCCCCAGAGGCTAAGGCACATAGTCCAAAAATCAATTAAAGGCTTCACTGATAAAATGTGAAAATGTCTTTTTGCTTTCAATAAACGCCATGTTATGAAATGGACAGGAAAATCATACATCTGAAATTGCCACATTACTGACAAAAGAAATTGTGGAGTGCCCAGTTAGGGACACTTCTCAACAATACATTAAATTTGCCTTAACTGCTTATCATTAGTTCACTCTACTTACGAAGGGCAACAGGGGTAGCACATTTTTGAAGAGGGTGTCATTTATTAATGGGAGTTCATTGTGTTTGGCCAATGAGGTTTGGTAACCAACCGACAGAGTTCATATATTGCTGGATAGAGTATTTTATTTCCCTTTATATGGGATTAGGTGGTAATGAGTGGATTCTGGATGTTCCCTGTAGTAGCTTGCAGCTTAAGCACATATACATAGTATTATTAATGATACATACATATTATGTCTGCATTCTGATATCAGCTTTATTTTAAGATATACAGACTTCATTTTTGTTGTAGCTCACCATAGACCTGGCACTTGCCACAAAACTCTCTACTCTGTTCTCCAACATTTTGGAGCTATTGGGCAGGTTGCAAGACTCACTTCTGCTTTACCCTCATATGCTACAAGTAGGACTCAAATCCTCTTTTCTATTAGAAGCCTATAAGCTGAGGAGCAGAAGAATCCAGTGATGTACCTATTATTTTTGCAGATGACTATAAATATGAAAAGGAATCATTTTCCTTGCAAGGCCATTGCCAGAATGCGACAGAAGTATAACAATTAAGATTGTGCCTAAGGAGTGTATGCCCTAATACATATTCTTTTTTTCCTTGTTTATCAGTTTTATCAGTAATGAGGGTCTCCAGCAGAAGAATGGCAAAGCAATAATTGGCAAATCAAGGTATTCTACTAGCTCATGGCAAACGACAGGATGAAGCCTACAAACGTAACTGTGCTTTAGCAGTGCATACCAAGTAACTTCATTAAAACAGCGATGCTTCCTATGAATGCAAAATGACTTTGGTAATGATGGGGCACTTAAAGTAAAGTATTAGCCCATAAAACAATGTTAGCAACTCGGGAGATAGCTGCAAGGCTAGTTTTTTAACACCAGATGCTGCATGTTTAAACCAGGTCAGCTCCTGATGTTTCCTGATTACAGGTTTTTATATACTGTTTAATTGCCACTTCAGCAGAACGCTAGAGATTCAATGGTAACTTGAGAAGAACAGAGCAGAAATTGCTTTTGTGGGTAAAACAAGAAATGATGAAAATGGAAAATGAAATTGCTTGATAAAGAGCAGGGTTAAGTTGTAGGATGGCTATTGAAAATCAAGAACGAGAGATGGATTATCTCCTTAACCAATCAAAATGTTCTATATATCTTCTTGTGGTGCACAATAATTGACTGGTACCTCTCCAAAAGTATTCTAGGAAATCAGAAATTCTTTCTTATTTCATAAAATTCCTCTTTTTAGGATTTAAACAAATGTTGAATAATCCTTATAATCCACTTTAATTTAAAAAATGGATGTATAGAATAAAAGTTATTTGGTGTCATGGGCTGGTAAGACATATCAGTTAACCTACAGTATGTATGTATGTGCATGATCAGTGATCACTGTTTGAACCTGGAAACCCAGTACAAGAAAATCTGGCTTAAAAGTATCTTGAAATGCAAAGACCTAGTTTTTTTTTAGGAAAGACTTTCTAGTACCTGGGCTCTGTTATGTGTAAAGATGAAGAAGAGAAGGGTGAGTTGCAGGAATTCAAATAAATAATTGAAGCAGCCTCTGTCATGAGTCAGAACAACAATATTTTTGTTCCCGTTTCATTGGAGAGTAAGGTTGGTCCCACCATTTTTAGAAAGACCTAAGAAAAAGGCCAAACTTCCTAATACATTTCCAGTTCTGCCAACCATTTGCAATAAAGTATGACCTTGCCTCCCAGCTCTTGTTTTATGCTGCAAGACCTACTGTACATACTAGTTCTGTAAAGGATAGGGCTGAAATTCCTTGCTATTATCCATGCTTCTTATTCCGGTATCATATATAAGCTATATATCCCATATGGCTATTGTTTTGTTATCATAAAATCATCTTATTTGTGCCTATACTCTTCGGGGCAGATTTATCAAGGTCGAATTGAAAAATCAAATTTTTAAACTTGAATTCCGAGATAATTTTAGTGTTCTTTGACTAGGGAATAGTCCAAATTTTAATTGTACAAACGTATATGAATGAAATGACAATAAACTCACTCTCTTGACTCCTGACTTCGAAAAAAATCGAATATCGAAATTTATCATATACTATTCGCCATCTAAAACCTGCTGTTATAGCAATTTAGAACCACTTTGGAGTGATGGAGTCATTTGGTGGACTTTGAAAAATCAAAGTTTTTTTGGTAAAAACTTTGGATTGAATTCGATCGAATATGATCCTAATACGATTTGAATGATCAAATACAGCCTAGTCATATAGCTATATATTAAGCTGTTTATTTCCTTTGTGGATTCCGAATATCTGGTGAGTTCAGCAATCTGGCAAAGATTGCCCTCAGACAGTGAGGTCTCACGGGGAAATCAGACACTATCACAGCAATTGGAGACAGAATAGATGTAGTTATTAGATTACCAGTTATTAGTTTACCAGTGCACAGATTAACCCCCAGGTTATCTGTAGGCATAAACAATCACATCAAGAGAGTGAAGGGATATATTGTTTATACAGAGCTCAGTATCTCTAATTAAACTAACTCAGCTAATTACAGCATAAGTTTATATTTTGTGTTATATGAGATATCCACTTTCACAACATTTATTTATAGCTACTGTGTTTGGTTTCCCCTCCTTTGCTGGATTTCTTAATGCAGTCTTTTCAAAATAAAGGGCAAGAAACCTGTAGCTTTTAGATTGAACCCATTACTACTGTGACAGAGCCATACAGCGGAAGAGAATTTCTGCTTCTAGAAGGTGGCAAAACCAAATTACAGGAGCTTCTATCCATTACTAAAGAACAATATAAAATAAGCCAGAGGCTAGAGGAAATTACGCACATAAACAAACTGTAAATTCTAGTTTGACATTCTTGTTCAGCCTCAGCTCTCAATTTTGGGCCTCACTCAATCCTAAGCATTTCCCAATGTTTCAGTCAGAAAATCCAATCTGCTTGGCTCTTCTTAGTGTCTCTTCTGGGACAGATTCTCTAATAGGGAATATACTGTAAATATAGATCAAATGCCTTCAAAATATAATACTAATCTATAATTAGCCTTGATAATGAATTGCTTCATGTGCAAATGCCAAGTAAAGGGTGGCTGTGTAGGAAAACTCAGGATCTTCCATGGTTGAAGTTTTAGTCCAACAATAGCTGTCTAAAATCAGTGATTTGATATTAACATAATGAAGATCCATAGCTTTTTGCCACCTCATGGTTTTCACCCCATTGCTCTTTGAAAGAATCTCCACATGCTATATTTAATAATAGATAATAAAAGACAGATGAATAAAACTCATTTTAATAATATATTTTCATCTGTCAGAAGGGGAACTTTGGGAATAAGGCGATGCACTAGAAATATGGCCAAAGCATTTCGATCATTTCTGTGGCTTCAGCCAACTGCCTTAGCGCTCCTTTGATCACTTGCGTCTGCCAAAAATTCCGACCAACATGGAAGGTGACAGGCCAAGGGGCCATGGTGGAACAGAAACATCCAGTTCTTTCTGACTTTCACAACACGTACTGTAGAGTAGAGTTTCATGACCAGCATTAAATGCTCAGAGCCTTGACTAATCTATTATACATCTTATGAAGAAACCAGTTTCCCTGCAGAATTTCTACAAGCTTTGAATTGCAGGAAACAGAGTGCTGAGTTATTACGGTGATGCTTAGGATGGACTATACAGATTTATTAAAGGCTGTTTCCTGGGTCTCTGAGTTGCATAAGACATTTCAAAGCTAAGTTTGGTAAACAGAACCGTTCAGATCAGAGTCTAGTACAACAAAGCCTTTTGTTTCAGGAGACTGAGGAAAAACTTGTGTGTAAGGGACCTGCACTCCCACTATTCCCTGTGATATGTCATTTAACCTGCATGACTAAGAAGATAACATCAGCCATAAGCCACATTGTTTTTTCCTTAAATGATTTAATTGTATTACAGCATATTTTATCCATATGTGATATAGAATTACAATATACTTACAGTGTCATACAACAGTAACACGCTAGGATCAGTCAGTGATGTCCAGTATGAAATTACTGTTTAACTCATTGAGATATAGGTACTGAAATCTGCCCACAAGTGTTAATATAGCAGATGCTTAAGTATCCATGGAAACCTTTCATTAAAGTAAAAAAAAAAGACTTTTAGGAAACTTCACAGCCCTTGTCAATCGTCAAAGACTGGCATAGGAATCTCTTGACTTCCCCAGCTCTGGGAAGCATCGAGGACAACAAACAAATAAGTCTAAAGATTGGCAGCAAATCCACTAATTAACATACAGGTCAGATGGGTACGTGTTTAACTATAATTCCTAAAACCTTTGTTTTATTTGTCTGGAATTAACTGCCAGTCATACAGTCCCTGCACTACCAGGCCAGTGTTATCAATTGAGTACAGAATGTAAAACAATTCAGTCTCAGAGCATTGTCATTGTAACCATGCTCACTGATTAAGCTTTCAGCAACATTTTCAATTAAAAAGGAGAGAGAGAAAAGAAAATTAACCATATTTCTCACATTAAAAAAGTAATGGCTTAAGCATAAATTACTTACAGTATACCTATGGAGTACTGCAGAATGGATTAAAGCAGAGTTACTAGATGTACCCTTTCCAAAAATAAAATATGCAGTAAAAAAACATATTCATTATATGCTTAACAGGTGCCGTTTCCTAAAGTGTCAGACATGACAGGCGGATGCAGAAAACTAGATAAGACACTAGATTTCTTTTATGAGTATATATTTAATCTTTCCCAGATGCTTGAATCTTTAGCACCCTCTTGTGGTCATGAGAAAGGCAAAGCAGAGAGAAATAGTTGTATTTAAACACCCCATTTCTTAGGCCATACGCTGTAAACTACGTAAAGTAAAGGGATACACATAAGCTGCTGAACGTAATATACAATCTGACACACAGACTGAATGACCAACGTTCCCTGAGCTATAATGAAGACACCAAAATGTAATATGCTGACATATTTATGATTGAATAAATGTCTTTTTATGCAGGGGTGGTTGCATTATTTCTTCTGAAAGTATATTACTGGGCTTTGGGGAAGCCAGTTGGTTTTCTACTAATAGTCTCAACATTTCTATTTTTTAAACTTCGTACCAGACTATTAAAGGGGAATTATTTTACTGATGCAGGACATGTCTGTTGATGCTTCTCTGAGAAGGAAGAGAAGGAAAAAGACAGGAGGCTCATTAAATTGAGCTTTTATTTCTACCCGGCCCTCAGCAGGTTATAGGTTACTCAGGTTACATTCTTGATATTAGCAGTGTAAGTGTATCACCTGCCCAGCTTCTATTTAGCATGCAGCAAGTAGCATTTAAAATGTCAATGTAACAAATCTAGTTAGTGCCAAATCATCATCATTTGTTTTTATAGAGCCAATATTATAGCAAACAGGGGACTTATAATAATATAACAAACGGGTATCAAAACAATGCAGCTATGGTATGCAACTAGCTTGCTTCCAAATACAAGGGCATGCATTCTACTAATATTAAGCTGTTTTAAATAAGTACAGCAGACCTGGTGGGGAAAGAACTGCTTATTAGAGCAAACGGGATTTACCTGTCTTTATTTGCTGTATTCCGCTGGCCTACTTTTTGTATATTACACTTAGGAGGGATGACATAGAGCAGGAGGTGAGAAGAGAACTCACCTGCACCTGCCGGCTGAATGACACACCAGTTAGGGGATGGCTGGGAGGCAAGAGTCTATTGTTAATTAGGCATGTCTATAAGTACAGTTTGTCTGTAAAAGCAGTGAATAACTGCCCCAATCTTTCAGCAATTAGTAATAGTAAAACTAACGCTCAAAGTCTTCCATGGAGTAGCTGACACATCTCTGAATCTAGCCTTATCCTGTAACAGCCCTCCTAATTCTGTCAAAATAACAGTTTTTTTTTACATTTAGTAATACTTAAAGTAGTTTCCTGGAAAAGCAGATGTAGGAACAGGTGGCTGAGGTTTTGTAATAAGGACGGTGGACAAATTCCTCTTCAAAGATTTACTGCAACAGCGCAATTAATTCACTTAACTTCATCAGTTGTTGTCAGACTGCAAGATTAATATTGGCCACACTCGGAAAGAAGAAAGATAAGCAGACTTTTCTAGACATTCAGTTGCCAGGCCAAGCTCTCAGGATATCATTTTGATAAGATTCGTTGCACTTAAATGCAATCATACAACAAATATCCTTGAGCCAAAGCCCTGATTTTTTGCTCAGTAACTCTGCTTGTCTAATAAAAACTTTGCATATAATATTTTTTTAACATCTGTTTATAAAGTCGATGTCTAGCTTTGTAATTCCCTGTGAAAATATGGAGATTTTTTCATCTCTCTTTCCAATGGTAAAACAAGTTTAAATTCATTGTAAAAAGTACCCTGGAGCTGGATCAAGCTTAAATGCTCAAGGTCACAAACATGCACAGTGAGAAGGGTAGCATTCAAATTAGGTTGTTGTTGCTGGTTGCCGTATCATTTCTGTTTTTGAGTGTATTGTAAAGTGTTCCCGAGCATTCCCTATGAATACAGAAGCTAGGCACATGCACAGTACTGAAATTGCTGTGCTACATATAAGTGTTTTCTGGGTGGTGCAGTCGTGCCAGGGACACCAGAACAAGATTAAGGAACAGCACTCCACAAGTGATACCCTCGGGGGGTTCTTAAGAACTTTGCACCCACCCCCAGCATTCTAAACACCAATTGATGTGGGTAAGGAGGATCACCTACTCAAATTTGTAGCAAAAGGTTATAATGCTAGTGAATTATACAAGATGCGTGATGAAGTGGGTTTACAACGGGAAAATCTCTTCCAGAGACAAACACAATAACTATACAGCAGCAGGTTCCCTTTATTTCCATATATAACACAAATGTAAAATATATAAATAAAACAATATTGAAATACTGGTGCATTCTCAAAGGAGATGTGAAGTTTGGTAAATTGTTTACCTTACATAGACAAATACAAGAGGTCCTATGCACTCAACCCATTATCAATATATTAAGGACATTGAAGCATATTATGCCTTAAGCTGCCATAAATGACTTACCCTTTAAACAAAACAGGGATTGTTTGTCCTACGTCAAAGTCATCCCCGGTGTGACCAGTCCTACACTCAGCTTGCATCTGATTCATTAAGAATTCTATTGCTTCATTTTACATTTTATAAAGGGACTCCGCTTTACCCGCAACTTACTTGCTGCTTTCAAAGTAAACCTCCCAAACTTGGTTGCCCTTTTATTGGCCACCATGTTGTAGATCCCACCCTTTCAGCTATAGTCAGGTGATCCCACTGGTGGCAAATGAAAGGGCAACCAAGTTTAATGTTTTTAAAAGTTAGTGGTGAGCAAAACTTTTCCTTGTTTGTTATAATTGTTTACCTTACCCCCAATTTTCCATACAAGAGGATTCGGCAGAATACCGAACCAAATCCTAATTTTCATATGCAAATTAGGGGTGGTAAGGGGAAAACATTTTTTACTTCCTTGTTTTGTGACAAAAAGGTCACGTGATTTCCCTCCCTGCCCCTAATTTGCATATGCAAATTAGGATTCAGATTCGGTTCGGCCAGGTAGTAGGATTCGGCCGAATCCGAATCCTGCTGAAAAAGGCCGGATCCTGGCCGAATCCCGAACCGAATCCTGGATTCGGTGCATCCCTAGTCTTAATACATACAAGTCTGCTAATAGGAATTATAAACCTCCCTCTCTAGAGTCCCAAAAGAAATTGACCCACAAAAAAAAAGGGAAACTCTTTTATATAGAAACTTCTTTGACGAAGGGCATAGGATATCCCAGCTCAGGTGCAGATTCTTGAGACAGTAGGCCATAATTTTAAATTAAAATTGGTACAATGTGAGAGTTACTGTATCTGGTTTTTGCAGACACAGATACCTCAAGGAGTGAATAAGGAATTCAGCCTAACATGCAAGGCTGTTCTGCGTTCTGTGGAAATAGCCTTGACAGTAACTTAAATTCACAATTTTAAAAAGTGTTGTGCAAATATTTTCTCCGCCACAAAAGTTGTGGCGTAATTCAAATGGAGAGTGTGTACATAAATATATGCAATTCATGTTTTTTGCCATATTTAAAAAGCTCTTATGGACATTCACAGTGTGAAAAAAAATCAAAATTCTGTTTGCAAACCCTTATCCGGCTTTATATATAAAACCACGCGCAGGGCAAATATATTCACTGTGTGCAACAATCTGCCCTTCTCAACATTTATAAATGAGTCCCTGAGACTTCTGTTATTCACCCCTTACTTTATCACTCTTTCCTCATTCCCTCTTCATTTTCCATCCAAAAGTCACTGCAAATTACCAAGGTGTCTCATGGTTTCTAAAGTCTGGCAAAACACTTCAGTCTTATGCTGTCTTAATGAAACAGAAAAGTGCAGGAATACAATGTTCAGCCAAAAAGAAAAACAGTGGAAAAATTACCTCCTGGTAGATCTTAATGTCTTTTCCATGTTCAACATGCCCTGGATTTTTTACAGAAACCCTTTATCAATAGAGGTAAGCGTATGGATCTCATCAATAAGGATTCCAGCCTCCAGACCCTAAAACAAACCAGAACATTGCAGCCACCAACTAAAACATTAGATTGAGTAGAAAATGTTGTTATACTTATTTATATATGTTTCAGTTAATTAAACCTGTTGTTACCTTTGTCATACTGTAGACACAAGTCCTGGTAGGTTCAGTCATTTCCTTTCTGAGATTCAAATCTGCAGCCCATGACTTGTTCATTGGCAGGTTTTAAGTGAATCCATTCACATACACAAGGGGGGGAATTCACAAAAGTGTCGGTAAAAAAAGTAACCCAGAAGTGGCGGTCGACAAATTTGTAAAATGTCGTATCTACGGCAAATTCACAAAGGCAGATGTTACCGTCTCTGAATGTCTTGTAAGTCCGACAATTTTCTAAAATGTCGTATATCTTTTCATCGTACAAACGACATTTACCAAGACTTTTTAAACGACAATTTGTCTGACATTTTCATTTTGGAGAGCCTAAAGTGTCTGAAAAATTGTCGGTAAAAAAAACTGAGTTTACGAGTAATTCATAAAAATGGCGGGAAAAGTGGCGCCGAAAAAGGCACGCCCACTTTTACCGACACAAATTCAAAAGTGTCGCACATGTCGGAAAATTGGCGGAGAAATGCTCTGTGAATTTGTCGGCTGTTGCTACGACACTTTCTACGACATTTTAAAGACATTTTTTCGTTCCCAACACTTTTGTGAATTCCCCCCATAGTCTTTCTGGAAACTCTCCTCAAAGTGCGACCTATTGCCATGACCTTGTGAAAACATAATCATATTGGGAGATACAATTTTTATGACATCACCCTGTGTGATTTTTTTTTCTTTTCTGGAGGTTTTTCTGTTTGCTCACTTCACCAAAACTCTTTATGGAACTACCAATGACTGCTGAAGTCCCATGAAAACGGTCAAGATCCCACCAGGGATTTTGGTCTCCATGTAATCCAGACTAGGCAAAAAGCAGGCCATAGTCTTCCCTGACACAACATTCTTGATCTCAGGAAGTGGAATGAACAGATCAATTTTGACAGCAATAAAGGTTAAGGGGTACCTATCAGAAAGATATGTTGGGTTACCCTGTTTGACCAACTGCAGACTGAACTGCCCTGTGCAGTTTTTATGGGTAGTGATGGGCGAATTTCTCCAGTTTCACAGAAAAATTATCGGATTTCCCGCAAAATTTGCAAAACTGCAAAATTATTGACGCCGGCGACAATTCCAACGCCGGTGACAATTCTAATGCTGGTGAAAGTCAATGGGCGCCTGGAATTGTCGCTGGCGTCAGAATTGTCTTCAGCGTCAAATATATTTTGACGCCAGCGAATTTTCGCCAACAAATATTCGCAACAATTTCACGAATTTATTCGCCTGCTGTGAAACGCAGAAATTCCCCGCAAGTTTGTACCTGAAATTTGAAACTGAACTGAAATTTGCAAAAATAAACTGAGAAGTCATAGAATTAATGGAAACCAAAAGAAAAGGTTTGCATATGCAAATTAGGGGTGGGAAGGGAAAACATTTTTGTGAAAAAAAGTCACTCGTTTTCCCTCCCCGTCCCTGCATATGCAAATTAGTATTCGGATTCGGTTCGGCCAGGCTGAAGGCTTCTGCCGAATCCGAATCCTGCTGAAAAAGGCCAAATCCTGCCCGATTATTATGCCTGAACATTCAACAATGGCAATATTCATGAAAAAAGTGTTTATATTAAGTTTTATATGTCGATGTTCATGAAAAGATTACCTGTGTGAACACCCATTGCATCCATATTCTCCATGTTACAGACTGTGACACAATTATCTGCTGCATATCTAATCACTTCATATTCGATTCCCTTCCAGCCCACAACAAACCACTCAACTAGGATCTGGTTGATCATTGCTAGAGCCTTGAAAAATGGAAAGACAGAGAAGGGTTAGGATTTTAGGATGCAGGGTGATGTGTGACTTGTAGCACACTGCTACTGATTTATATAGTTAAAGCAATGCATTTTCTGATCTGGCTGATATGGTAACCCAGCATACTATTCTTACCTTGCCCCATTGTTCTGAAAGTGAGTGAGTCCTCATGTCTTGTTTTCTTTTTTTTATTGGTGCCACCCTGATTTTTCACAGATTTGATTATTTTAAATCTAGTTGCAGAACTTCATAAAATGCAAAACTTCATAAAAAAAAGGTACAGTGACTTGATGAATTGTTGGGTAATTGTTGACAGTTTGCTATGGATTACTGCACCAAGACACATACACCCATTTCAATAAGGCCAAACACAGCAATTTGTTTAACAATCTATTTATTTATGTACTTAGATGCACATACAGTATTTCTCCATTAAACCTCACACCTCCCTTTTTGCTGCATCTCTTATCTGCATTGAAACTCTGTCCTCTTTTCCTCCTACATCCTACATCCTACATTCTCTACACTTTTATAATTTATTTAAATTAATAAACTTTTTACATATAGTTATTTTTCTTCTTAATCCTTTTTCTGCTTTCCTTTCTGCTTTCTAATTTACCTTGCTCTTTTTTTCACTTAAGTCTACCTTTCCATTAAGCATTTGCAGTCAGTACCAAAGCATTCTATCCATTAAGTCGGTACACAGAGTACTCAAGATGTACTGTAGCTTCAACATATTTGAAAGGAACACTTGGCAGCTAATTTCCGCAACCTTGAAGGGCCCACTCATGTATTACCTTGGTTCCCAGGTCTATGAGTGTCTCTTTATCTGGACAAAGTCCTGACCCCAAACCACCCAGAGCGTACACAGAACGAATCATGACAGGGTAGCCAATCTTATCAGCCACATCCACAACATCTTTTATCCGCAGAAAACTAAAAAATTATTTCAAAACCATAACTGTTTCCAATTAGATTGCTTAGTCATACATTATTTTAGATGTGTGCTACATAATACATTTTTCTATTCTGATCTTTTTCACAGGGATGTAAACTTTCCTTAAACCCCATTTCTTTCCAAAGAAGACTCCCAAACGAAATTATAGGTTCAAGATAACTCCCTACTAATCTAAAATCCATCATGTTAATATGTAATATAGTGAAAATACTGGGCACGGAATTAAGTAAAGAAGTGCACATATTAAAAAAACCAAGCACGTTTGTACCGGTAGTAGAAGCACCCTGTATAACAACATTTGAGAATGTAATTAGAAATGAAGTATCAAATATCTGGGATCAGCCACATAAAATACAGATGGGGAAAAATAAAAACAATTTAACGTACAAGGAGAAACAAGCATTACAGGCCCTACAAAACAACAGAAAAATTATAATAAAACCGGCAGATAAAGGGGGAGCTGTTGTTGTAATGGATAGGAGCAAATACATGGAGGAGGCATACAGGCAATTAGGAGATAGCAGCCATTACGAAAAAATAAATAAAGATCCTGTCTTTGAAATAAAAAAACAAATAGATACACTTTACTTATTACCGAAGATACACAAATCTTTAATAGATCCTCCTGGGCGTCCTATAATTTCTGCTATTGGCTCCATACTTGAACCCCTCTCAAAATTCGTAGATAAGTTCCTCCAACCAATTGTATCAAAGATCCCCACTTGTCTTAAAGACACAACAGATCTGTTACTTAAATTACATGATGTTACCCTACCACAAACAGACGTCCTCTTATGTAGTATAGACATACAAAGCCTATATACTTCAATACCCCAAGAGGAAGGGATACGATATATAGAGGAGGCATTATTGGAAACAAACCTGTCACATCACTTAATCTTTTTTCTGATTGATTGTTTAACAATAGTCTTACAAAAAAACTACTTCCGATTTGAAGGAGAGTACTTTTGGCAACGCCAAGGGACCTCAATGGGGGCAGCGGTCACTCCCTCATTCGCCAATGTCTTTGTAAACTATATAGAGGATGCTATATTCTTGAAAGGACAACATTGTCAAAATATTATCCACTATTGGCGATTTGTGGATGATATTTTGTTATTGTGGGGAGGGACGAAAAATGAATTCCAAGAAATGATAGACCAGGCTAATCAAAAACACAAAACTATAAAATTTACCAGTGAGACCTCCACTACAGCAATTCACTTCTTAGACGTGAATATCTCGATAGAGGATAAACAAATAAAAACCTCCATGTTCTCTAAACCCACAGACCGAAACACACTGCTAACATCAGATAGTTTCCATAATCCCAACATTATAAAAGCCATCCCTAAAGTCAATACATAAGAGCTTTACGTATATCTTCGGATACAGACTCCTTCCAAGGCTCTGTCAATATGCTTACCAAAAAATTCCTGAATAGGGGATATAGGAGAAACAAACTAATACCCACTATTCAAGAAGTAATGCAATTAGACCGACAAAAATTATTGAAATCCGAAAACAAAACAAAAAACCAAAATAGGATACCATTTGTTTCAAAATTCGGAAAACAAAGTAAGGCCATAGAAAAAACTATAAAAAAGTATTGGCCAATTCTCCAACAGGATACAAAGTATGGGCATCTCTTCCGTATACCTCCCATGTTTTGCTATACAAGAGGGCGCACACTTAAAGACACGCTATGCCCCTCAGATAGTCAGGAGAAAAAGGAGTATCGTTTCATGGGTAAACCCAAAAAAGGCACGTTTCCTTGTTTGAATTGCATATGCTGTGCCTCTATTGTAAAGGGAAACACATTGAGCCATCCAACTAAGGGTACACAGATTAAACTGAGACACTATACCACCTGTGAATCTAAATTTGTGGTGTACTGTCTAAAATGTCCCTGTGGATTAGCATATATCGGTCAAACAATACGAGCAGTCAAAGACCGAATCAAAGAACACAGGGGAAACATCAGAAACTTTAAAATGGGAACAGCTACAGATACATCTGTTTCCAGACACTTCCATGCAGGAGGCCACAATGTTAGCCAACTGAAATGGCTGGTTCTGGAGCAGATAAAAATGCCTAATAGGGGAGGTGATATGAGAAAAATACTGGCCCAAAAAGAAGCATTTGGATCAGAAAAATGAATACAATGGCCCCAATAGGCATGAATGACCATTGGAGCATCATACCATTTTTAGGATGATAACGTACCTGTTTTCCTCCACAGATATTGAAGACAACCCAATCTAGAGTAGAACATTATCATAGCTTTCACTTTATAGAAGCCAACTAAGGGTAAGATACGAATTATTAAACCCAATAATGAAGTAAATTTAAAACATAAATGTGGGCAGACTTTGCTTTTTCAAGTTGTTTTTTTAGGTAGGCTCATAACTGAGCAGTTCCTTATGTATATTGAGAAAATTTATGTACATAACTGTTTTTTTAAAAAAACTTTTAGTGTAAACTATTTTTGATATTCTTGATCTATTTATGATATTTAGACACGATGCCGTATATATGGAGATGGACACGTTCACAGATGGACACTGAATGGAGACACATGGATTTACCATTTTAAAAAAACTTTTTAAACTTTCTAAAAAATTTTTTTTTCCTATTTAGGACCTAAGGGTTAACTACCTGGGGATTTGTTGATTGGTGGGCGGGCCAACTATCACATGTGGTGTATAAGTATGTTCATTTCACACCAGTTTGTACACACTTGAAAAAGGACCAATAGGTCCGAAACATGTCGTGTGGTGACATAATAAACAGCCTAATTGCAGTTAACCTGCTGTCGTGAATGATTCCCATACTTCACAATACATTGACAATACTGTATTGTAATCAAGAATCCAAAAGGTGGAACACTGCTTTTATGTGTTCAGAGCTTGGAGAAAGTTGATAATGCATAACCAAAGACAAGGAGCTGGGTATACACTGATAAGGCAGGAATCTCATTGGTGGATCCTATTGCAGTGTTCATTAAGAATGCATCCATGATGCTTCATGACTATATTTTTTAGTGTTCATTAACATATTATTTGTATATAGCTCTCTTAATGTTTAATAGCTCAAAGGGCGTTAGGTGGGCAAAAAAGGCAAATGTTGGTTTCCTTAAAGCAGGAACATTTCCTGATCGTTCACCCCTGTGATATCAAGCTATAGAAGCGATCAGATATGCATCATGAAACACTTCCTGCTTTAGAGAAACAAGCACCAGCAGGTCATGAACTACTTAGCAAACAACTGGCACTTCCTAACGTGTGCACCCCAGAGACATGTTTGCAAGGCCTGGTGGAGGATCGAGTACCTCTGAATAAAGCTAAATCACTTATGTGGACAACCCTGTACTAAAAAACAGGTTATAATGAAATGGATGAGTACACACTCCCCAACACTCACTCAATGGGTAAACTTAATTAACAAAGTGCTTCCCTCTATCAAGCTCACGTACTTGGCCCAATGGTGCCCAGACAAGTTTGATAGGATATGGGGTCCATGGCTCGATGGATAATGTGTCTACCGTGGTAGGGAGGGAAGATGACACCTACAGTATATTACCACATGCTTGTAAACTGTTTTATAAACCTGACTAACTGTGTATCCACCTTGATACAATCATATGAAAAAGTTTGGGAACCCCTCTCGGCCTGCATAATAGTTTACTCCACTTTCAACAAAAAAAAAAGTGTTATGTCTTTCATTTCCCAGTAACATCTGAGTACTGGGGTGTTTTCTGAACAAACATATTTAGTGAAGCAGTATTCAGTTGTATGAAATTAAATCAAATGTGAAAAACTGGCTGTGCAAAAATTATTTTCTTGTAATTTTGTTAATTTAAATGCATGTAACTGCTCAATATTGATTACTGTCAACACCCAATTGTGTTAATTGCTCGTTAAGCCTTGAACTTCATAGGCAGGTGTGTCCAATCATGAGAAAAAGTATTTAAGGTGGCCAATTGCAAGTTGTGTTTCTGTTTGACTCTTCTTTAAAGAGTGACAGCATGGGATCCTCAAAGCAACTCTCAAAAGATCTGAAAACAAAGATTGTTCAGTATTATGGTTTAGGGGAAGGCTACAAAAAGCTATCTCAGAGGTTTAAACTGTCTGTTTCCACTGTAAGGAATGGAATCAAGAAATGGAAGGCCACAGGCACAGTTGCTGTAACACCCAGGTCTGGCAGGCCAAGAAAAATACAGGAACAGCATATGTGGAGGATTATGAGAATGGTTACAGACAACCCAAAGATCAACTCCAAAGACCTGCAAGAACATCTTGCTGCAGATGGTGTATCTGTACATCGTTCTACAATTCAGAGCTATTTGCACAAAGAAAATCAGCAGGGTGATGAGAAAAAAGCCCTTTCTGCACTCACGCCACAAACAGAGTCGCTTGTTTTGCTGTATGCAAAAGCTCATTAAGACAAGCCACAGTCATTTTGGAACAAAGTGCTTTGGACTGATAAGACAAAAATTTAGTTATTTGGGAAGAACACCTCATTCCAAGAAAAACACCTGCTACCTACTGTTAAACTTGGTGGAGGTTCCATCATGTTGTGGGGCTGTGTGGCCAGTTCAGGGACTGGGGTCCTTATTAAAGTTGAGGGTCAGCTATATTCCAGCTTGGAGAAGTCATAATTCCAGGGAACTAGGTTGACCTCTGCTCCTCTGGGCAAAAGAAAGGGAGTTGAAAAATAAAAACATATTGAAATAGTTTCAAAATATCTATATCCTTGCAACACCGAACCTATATTATATAGCAAGACTTAGCACCCAGAAGAAAGTTACTGTATACCTTTACTACTAAGGGGATATCCTACACTATACTTAAAGTCAACCCTCTTAGCCTTAGGTATAGTCTGGAGTTCGATATTTGTAAATCCAATAGGTATTAGAATGTTTATTTTCTTTATTACTTTCAAGTGTTATCCATCTGAAGGTAAAATTTTGAAAAATCATATGTACGTGCAATGACACCATACCAAACTGTCTTGTATGCAAAATCCTAATATTTATATTTTTGCGCTTGCGCTTCAGCCATGCCTAAAGCTCAAAGTCAATTGGACAGGTTAGAAGATTTCTGTTGGCTAATAATATCTCTGCATGTATTGCCTATCTGAAAATATCAATGGGAGACCGTCACTAGAATTTGTCAGACACAACTTCGGTATGACTGCTGTCACGACCAGAACATCATCTGATTTGTTCTTTTACTACATTATTTAATTTGAATGGTTAGTAGTAGGTCAGAAGACTGCAACGGACAATCATTCGTTGGATACAAGGCTAAAATCTGCACATCTATGGCCAGCTTTAGTCAAGTTACGGCACATATTTTTCTATGCTTACTGTTTGTGGAAGAACATAAAAAAACTGTGCAGAATTCCCCCTTCCCAAACATTTTTGTAAGACTATTTAAAAGAGAGAACATAATGTGGATCATTGATCCCATGGAGCAGATTTCATGTATGTGTTCACCAACTGGACTGTGAGTTGATCCAGATAAGTTCATAGTGGAAAAATTGCCCAAAATGCTCATCAGATTTTAGAAGTTTTTTTTTAATTGAAATAAAACAACATCCCGTATATACAGCACCCTGGTCTATAGTTCAATTCACTGCAATACTGAGGTAAGCTTACCCTGTACCCAAAGGCAGAAATATTATGATATAGCCAGAATATATTATATCAAAGGGCTGATTTTATAGTACAAATTAAGAAAAACAATTTCTTTCTGCGCAAATATTGTCACCTAATTGTATTGTTTTGAGCCCAACCTTAATGAATGAGGCAGAAGCAGTTGGTAAAAAATCAATTTTTGGATCTTGCTGAAATTAAATTTGCCTCATGCTGGTTTATATTAAGTGCCTGTTTGTCAGTAAAGCAGACAGATTACTGTGTTTAATAATTGCTGCTATTGCTAAATTTCATTATTGTCAGTTTTTATTTTACTGTGTAAGTTTTTAAGACTTTTGTAAGACACTATTAAATATAAATATTCCTCCGTTTGTCATTGGCGCCTGACTTGTAATTGTGTTCAATCTTTATTATGCTCCTAACAAGAACTGCTTGTATCCAGTGTCAGACTCGCTTCCAGGATACCAGGAAAACTCCAAGGGGCCCTTCTGCTCCTAACCAGTGTTCCCCAGTGTAACTCCCAGTGGGTCCCAGTGGGACCTTCTGTTTCTGGCCTTTATGAACAGTCCCTTTTTATGTACAGGAACAAAAAGGCTAAATGCAGTATAGTATCTAAAGAAAAGACTAGAAGACTATGTGGGTTTGTGGTTTAAGGTTTTCTGGTGATCCCCCTGGCATCCCAGTTTGCTCTTATCTCTTCCAAACCCTGATCTTATAAATCTTAGGTTAAGAAAAAACATTGGGGCTCATTTATTAACGCAGCGCAGCGCTAAAAAGAGCGCAGTGGCCAGACATTTGCCCAGCGCATGCGAGTATTTAATAATGTAGCGCACGATACCTTAACAGTGCGATTTGTGCGCTAATGTAGACACAAGACAGGTGCGACGTGTGAAACTGCGTATCAGCTGTCGCAGTGCTTATAATAAATTGTGCGCACAGGAAGATACCGCAAAGGTAAGGATTAGTTGTGCTCATGTATGAATGCGCTGCTTTAATTAGTTGCGTCACATATTGCGCATATTGCGTTCACTTAGACGCATCTGCATTTGTTTCTGTGCTAATATTTGTTTGGTTGCAAAGGTGTTTAGCCTACCTGATACCCTTAAAGGAACCTTGGTCAATATAAACATGTTGGGTGGAAGGCGTGGTTAATATGCACTTTACAAGGGTTGTTCATCTTGAATATACTAGCGCAGCTGGGCAGGAATGCGCATTTTGAAGAGCGTTACTATTACGCCACGAAGAGGCAGGCGTAAAAATTGTGGTGCTGTTGCCCGGGTGCAGTTTTGCACATATACAGACGCAAATCTGCGACGGCCGCAGTGCAAGCGCATTGTAGCCACGCCCACAGCCACGCCCCTAACAACCACGGCATCGTTTGCGACATAAATGCCCAATCTTTTGCGCAATGCGCATAAACAAAACCATCGCAAAAGCTCTGTGTTATGCGCAATATCACGCAAATATATTAGCGATCACGCTTGTGATGGCGCAGACAACCTTTTGCGTCCACTTATGCGCTGCGCTGCTTTAATAAATGAGCCCCATTGTACCTTGACATTTTCCTGATCTTAGAACAAAAACGCTTTTATAACCCTGTAGCAACTCTCTGCACAGGCTATGGCAGGGGGTTGTTCAAGTCAATTCCTTTCCCTTTTATGTAACCAACTCTTTTTAACTGGCCACTACCCAGTGACATCCAACCACTCCCTTGTCCCTGCCAGGTAATTATAAAAGGATTATTACATAATAGGAGGGTGATACAAAAGACTTTGGAAAGCAAGGCTGCAGCTTGTTCCATCATAGATTAGCAAGACAATATATTTTATATAGAGAGCATGATAGGGTAAAAGAAATTAATTTAATAATATAAACCTAGAAAAATAAAATAAAAGATAAAACACATATATTTGTTATATAATAAGAACTTATTTATTTTGCAGATACCTATTCATTAGAGAGATACATAGAACCATTTTTATTCTTCCTTTATTCTTCCTTTTCCCTAATGATCGACAGGCAGCACAATTTGCGCCCATTTAACCTGTTTAGATTTCTCCTCATATCTAATTCTAGAAAGAATTACCATATTGCCTTGCCAAAGGTTAGAAGGAAAATAGTAATGTGACACTGCATTTGGGTCACAAATTACCCTTAATGGATCATGTTGGGAGTCTCAATTTTGTAAGCAACTTGGCTTTCTAGGTGACATTGAAATACATCGAAAAAGGTCTACATATGCCACACTTTATTACCTGCTGGGTGTCAGAGACTTATCCTTTAAATTTCTAGAGCATATACAGGCCAGTGGTGTGCATCAGAGTTAAAGAAAAACGAAATCCATGGATGAGTTCTCACCAAGGCATGCCATTCTTCTGAACAATCCATAATTCTTGCAAGACCTGCTTGAAATTATTTATATTTTTTCAAACCTTTAAATGCACACCTCAGGATTAACTCACTACTGGCCTGCATGGGGTGCACATATCTTGCATTTCTTGATAACCTCATACTCCTGCGGTTTTTTAGGCAAGAAAAGTTAAAAAAAAAAAAAACAGACCTAGGCAAGATATGATCCAGCCTCATGAATGCAAAATGGCCCTTTCAACAGGCAATGGATGATTGAATGTTTGATGTAAACTTTTTTTATATTTTCTTTTCTAGGATGAAAATATGCCATGGGCTGAACTCAAGCCCATTTAGAATGCTTCAGCCTTGTGCTGAATGTAACAGAAATAGAACTTGACTTACTTTAGTTGATACTTCAGTAATTAAATTCCTTTTGCCTGGGTCTAGGGATGGGCGAAATTTTTCGCCTCGATTCGCCAAAAAATGACTTTTTTTGACGCCCATAGACTATAATGGGTATCTGCGACAATTTGCCGGCGGCGAGTTTTTGTCGAAACGAAACGGGTCAAATTCGCCCACAGCTCAAAAGGTTGTCCCTCAAAAACAATTTTACCCAGTACAGTTCCCTGAAAATAAAATATTTTTTACTTTTTTGTTCATCAATCAAACCAAATAATAGATATGAGACAATTGAGTACAGATAGTCTGCTTACCCACCCGTATACTAGAAGAGTATGCTACAGCATGCTCAAGGAAGTAGTATTCCCAACCAAATACTATAAGCATTGCAAATACTTCAAGCAATACTAGAATTCAATAGAACCCAGTATGCCCTGGGTAACTGTGTACACCCCCACTACACCTCTGCTAACCCATTCTCTGGTGCCCACAGGACAGCTATTGACTGGGGTAAGATTTAATATCATAGTAGGGGCACTGTGAATTAAGGAATTAATCAGAACACACTTTTATCAATTTAAAGTCTCACTAAATATAAAATGTAGTCATTTTGTGTGCCTGATGTTCCAGTTAGATGCTAAAAGTTATTTTAGGGAAGCTAACTGACAGCGTATCATTTTCAGGCTGGCAGCAACACAATGTAGAATGTATTGTTCGTGTTTTAAGCATATTCAAGCACAACCGCTTCTTTGTACAATTAATGGCAGGTATGGCCAAAAAAATGAGAGAACAGAAAAATTAAAGAAATACTTAAAGACATACAACTTCCAGCACGGGGGGGGGCACTTTCCAAACCTCTGACCTATGCTGTAAGGAAACCTGCACTAAGAAAGGAGAGAGCAACTAGCAGCTGCTTTAAACAACTCCATTACTATACAGGCAGATGAAAAAAAAATATGGCTAAAAAAAATAAAACCAGAAAAATAAACAAAGTTTCTAACTTAATTGGCTTTTGGCAGAGAGCCTAGAACAGCCACAGCAGGAGAAAAGATACTTTTATAATATTTTCTAGATGAGCAAACAAGTAATTGTAACAATATAAAGTAACAGGTCCCTTGGGAAAAGTTAGACTCGCAGCTTAAAGGGCAATTCACCTTCATTAGCAAAACTGTACTGACTGAAAAAAAACCACAGAGATATATTCAAACTTTCATAACCTGCCAAATTTTGTAAAATGAACATGATAATTAGGGGGTGTGGCCATAAAATGGGTGTGGTCAAAAAAATATTGCTGCTGGAATTCATGGGAAACCACTGCATTATGGGTAAAAAAATGAGGGGTCATTTATTATGACCGTGCATATCTAAATGACCCGCCAGTTAGGGGACAGCTAAGTTAAGTCTCTAGATCCTTCCGTTAATGAAAACAGAGATCTGTGGCAATTCAGAACAGGGCATGGTGGTTTGCACCCCGTCCTACAGTTTGAAAATTACCCCTATGTGTTTTGTGTGCATTTTTGCATAAAACATTGAACTTGCATTTGTAAACGAGACCTGTACAGAATATTTATATATGTTTTAGATGCAGTACTAGATCATGGCCACCAGGTGGGAGAAAAGCTTAATGGTATATGTTGTTTCTGTATGCTGAATGCACAAATTATTGTTTCCCAGTAAATAACTTGTTCTGTAGTGTATATGTGTATATAAGGGTACTCAGAGAATTATATTCAGACAAACCAATACAGAAGTTTTAATAAGGGTAGTTCTCTGATGGGCAAGTAATGCCACTATTAAACACATATGTTTAACTAAACAGTTTATAGTGTACCATTCTTGAAAAATAGCTGAAAATGATCTGAAATACAGGGGACTATTTATTGGGTGAACAATCATGCCCTTATTTTGGGTTGTAAAGTTACTTTTGCCCACAGGCATTAAAGACTTATCTCTTTAATTCCTCTGTAAATGTGTGTGCCCATGCTTGGTGCCTTCTGCACAGGGCCGACATCAGAAATTTGGGTCCCTGTACAAGTTATTTATATGGTCCCCCCACGAATACTAGCAGTAGTAACAACTAGCAGGTAGAGAGGTTTTGCTGGGACAAAAGGTTGACCTTGTTGGATGTTTTTCTTTCAAACACAGCTACTATGAAATATTGTAGATAGTGAAAACAATTAATGTGCTAAAAAGTCAGTAAATTTATTGGGGTCAGTAGAATTGTTTTAATCATTGGTGGAGTCAGTGGAGTTTGCCTCTGCCTGCCCCTGAAAAGCAAGTTTCTCTGCAGTTTGATTGCTTGATTCATGAGTTATTTAAGCTTCTACTTAACTTACATAAGTTTCTAGGCAATTTAACCTTATACATAACTTATGCAAATTACACTTTTTCACATAAAGATTTCTCCGAGCCTAGGACAAAAGTACCCCCTTTCCCTTCCCTGATGGTAGCCCTGTTTCTGCATACTGTGGAGTCTAGAAAGGTGGCCTCCCTCTCTGCGGTACACTGGTATTGACCATCAGATACATGATGCCCAATACACAAAGCTTTCCTGTAGATGCAGGAGGGCCCATCTACAAAAAAAAATGCTAAACTGTGTAAATGCAGCTGCCAATAGCAACCAAACAATTAGTTTTGGTCAGTCTACAAAACATTATATAATAAAACTAATTTATCTAATCAGTTGTTATTGATAACTGCACAGGTCTCATTTAGCACTTTTGTTCGTATATCAGCTCCATGATGTTTTGCTTTTGCACAGACTTGTATACAGCCAGCCATCAGGAGGGAGCAGATATAACATGTTCGGAGGCCCTGTAACTGCCAGGATAATAAAACATTTTTAATATGGTTCAATAAGTACACATTACAACTGTACTGCACTGTTTCTTCTGCTAGTTCTGCATATATGCTTGGGAAATTAGGGGATCAATATAGTCAAAAGGGGGTAGTGATATCACTGGGTGGGGACTCGGAGTATCAGCATCTGGGCCTAGCAGGCCAAGAGAAGCTGGGTGACGTGTGATCCAATGGTTACATGAGTGGGCCACTTTCCATTCAGCACTTCCTAGATGTCACTGCTCTCCACACATTCCCCCGTTCTCTTCACCATTTAATTGTACCATGGGGATGGACATTGGGTCCCCCATTCTGGTGCTCAAACAAGATTCTGAGCTGATGCAAGACTTGCCTTAATAACAGTGTCCACAAAGTTCATTTTGCTTGACTAATGTGATAAAATAGGATTTTGAATAATTTTTTTGTGTGACGGGTCCCCTTTAAAGGAAAGGAGTACAGCCCCTTCAAAATAATTAACTGCAGGTCCCCTGTTAATTGTTACTTCTAAAAAAAGAAATGTGATGCTATTTTTGCATACCACATTAAAGAGCAAATTTCAACACTTCCTACTGAAGTCAAAGGGAAAAAACATGCACTAATTTGCAGAGTTTTGACCAAAGCTATTAAGAAGCTATGATCAAAATACTGTAACAACTGTAAAAGTGAACTTCAGCTCCCATATAATGTAGGACCTGCAGTTCAATTAGGGAATAGTCACAATCATAACTCTAAATCAACACGGAAGATGAACTACAACTCCTTCTTGGAAATCTTAGCATAGTAATTGACTATGTGCACCAAAACCATAAGATGTAATACAGATTTTATTTATACACCACTCATGTTAAAATACCATATCCCATAAAAACAAAGCACAGTATTTGGAGGGGCCCCTCTGGTTAATACATATAACATATGCCCGCATATGGCCAGTTCATAAGACCTGGGAAAATTGCCATATCATTGTTTTTATAGCTACAGCTAGTATTGTGAAGTTATGAATTGGTGTTGGGTACCATTTTGCTTAAAGGGGCGGTTCAACTTTAAATTAACGTTTACTATGATATAGAATGGGAAATTCTAAGCAACATTTCAATTGGTCTTCATTATTTATTTTTTTATAGTTTTTGAATGATTTGCCTTTTTCTTCTGACTTTTTCCAGCTTTCAAATGGGCGTCACTGACCCTATCGAAAAATAAATGCTCTGTAAGGCTACAAATGTATTGTTATTGCTTTTTATTACTCATCCTTCTATTCAGACCCTCCCCTATTCATAGTCTGGTCTTTTATTTAAATCAATACATGGTTGCTAAGGTAATTTGGACCCTAGCATCCAGACTGCTGAAATTGCAAACGGAAGAGTTGCTGAATAAAAAGCTAAATAACTCAAAACCACAAATAATAAAAAACAAAAATCCAGTTGCAAATAGTCTCAGAATATCTCTCTCTACATCATTAACAAAAAGTTAATTTATAGGTGAACAACCCCCTTAAAATCATTATATGCCTTTAATGGAGAGTTCCGAGGAGTACTGCCAAAACTGTCAATCTGTATAGCACATGATTAAGTAGAAGTCTCCTTTATGGTCTATCCAAGCCCCAAATCAACAAAAATATCACAATTTGGTGTTACTTAGCTGAATTCCATCCAGTTAAATCTGCCGCAAAGCCAGATAGGTCCCCTTTTAACATATCCCAAACATTGTAACACCAGGCTCAGTCTATAGCCATGCTCCTTCAAACACCTTTTGTCATTCCTGTGCTAGCCATTGAAGAACATGTGCCATAGCCAGAGGGGTGTTAGGGCCTGCTGCAGGCAAGGTAGCAAATTCAATACCACCCACCCCTGTGCTTACTATGAACACTTTGAGAAAGTTAGATCACAGATGCAGGAAGCGCAATTGTATTGTCTGCACCAATATACCTGAAAATATAGAAATTCAGTTCTTAAAGTTACTGATATAACTTTGTGTGGCACCTGCTAATTAAAAGGCCAATTAATATTTGCACCCAAGGCAACATTATTGGTTCCCATCATGGCTGCCCTCAAACACTGATTCACCACCATGAGGTAGAAAGTAGAATTCTAAGACAACCTGCTGTTTTTTTATTATTTATGCTTTTTAATATATTTCAATTTCTGTTCTGCAACACACAGGCTTGGAACTTTAAATGCCCTTGATAAAGGATTCTCTGTAGAACAATTTATATATGGAGAGATAGGTTTATGGTCCACCATGGTGGAAAAAAACACAGACACAAGGCCGGAATGGAGCCCGATGTCCTGCATCATTTTATGTCACTTAATGCTCTAGTACTTGAGTCTGGGGCTTTCATAAAGGACCACTGTATTAAGGTTCAGATGCATGACATCCTTTTGATTTTTTTGCCAAACTCAGATTCAAAACAGAAACGCAGAATTCCACACAAATGTGCATTTTATCTATAAAAAAAGCTTGAACTAAAATGGTTCAGAATATGTTTAAAAACCTAGAGGATAAAAATATACTGTGAACTAGGAAAAAAAGATTCTGTGCTTTTTTTTTTTACGCTGTGGCTTTTGAAGGATGAAGGAGTTATTAATGTGTATGAGACCTTAGAGGTAGAGTCTGGTAACCATATTCTGTGCATGCTGCACATCAGCACATAAAAAAGAAATAGCGGTGCCAGAATAAGATTTCAATATAGATGCAATGAATATATTGATGTAACTAAGTTTATAAGGCACAGGCACACATAAACCAGCTTAGTTGAGCATCTGAAGAGCAAATGCCTTATTGTGGGAACTATGCACTGAACTAATAGCAGCTACTACAAATCAGCAGAACCTAATTATATCTCAACTGATCTACATTATATCACACAATTCATCCCTAATGTGATGACTGGGTCAATGGACTCCAGGCATTCCATTAACCAGTATAGTTTAGGCTAAGACATCTGAGTTTAGGACAAATACTCCTGTTTCACTAAAGTTGTTGGATGAAAATACTCAGTTATGAAAATAATATAGGACCTATACTACTGTCTTTTTTACTGTTGTTTTCCTTGAACAAATCAGTAAAAAGTAAGAAAATCAAAAATGCTAAAGACTAAAGGTAGCAACATGACCTTGGCACAACAATGGTATTGTATTATTCTTTCCAACTGCATTTGTATAATACTGTATATTATTTGGCCTTTACTACTACTCCACTTATTTCACTCTCATGACACATAATAGATGCCTGCGCCCATCTACCAATTCACCTTGCCCTAGACTACAACTGAAATGGCTTTATAATATAGGCAATATTTAGTGATTCCCAATTGAGTGGATCAAACCAATATGTTAAGATGAAAACAGCTAAAAGCATAACCTACTGTTAAGAAACAGCTTTACGATATCTGGCCCAGAAAGTTGGCACCTAAATTTTGTTGTTCTGAAAACTCTCCAGTGATTTAAAGAGCATTCACTTTCACAGACAGTTTTAGACATAGTTACAGTATAAAAGAACACAATGTCCAGCCAATGCATCCAGTCAATGAAACTGGTAGTTAGGCATTACTCATGGCATCTCAATACAAAAGCTTTTGAATTATTTTAAAGAGAAAATCCAATTATTTAAAGGAAATATTTTACTTCTATTAAATATCTAGTCAATTACAAGAGTCTAAAATAATTGGTAGAAACACCCAGCTGCTGTGCTTGCAGCTTATCAAAAACTAAACTTGCCACAATTGAGAATTATTTGGGATTTACAGACAAATCCTGCGTAAATTATCTAATTAGCACTGACAAGGATTTTAAGATGATGGCCTGTAAAAAAGAATGCATCATTTTATTCTATAAATTCATAAATTCTTGGGGGGGGGGAGAAAATCTGAAAACTGGATTGCACATTGTAGGAGGTGATATTTAGGCTTTGTACTATTGTACTATGTTGCACACCTGATTAGTTTTACATAAATAAAATCATTATATATTATAAATATATGATAAATATTAGAGGGAAACATACACAAAGCAAATGCTATAGCAGCAATCAATGTCTTTTAGAGTTCTTGATAAATGGCGCACTATAATGAGAAGCATTGATTATAAAGTACCTTAACGCTCATGAACCGAATGCCACCTTTGGAAAAGCTCCATTGGCAATAGGCAAGTGCACTGAAGGATTTGGCTGCCTTAAATACTGTCAAAATTCTGGTCACCCTGAGGACTTTCAAGAGCCCTTCTGCTCTTCCTGTTTAGCATTGGTTAAAAAAGTGTGTCCCTCAGACTGGCTGGTTTGAAAAAGGCCACATTCTGGCCACCTTTAACTCTTATATGAATATATCGGGCCAATGAACCAAGCAAAAGCAGACTCCACCTAACTTTTGTACATTTTATTTGCATTGCATTGTGGGTTAAGTAGTTGCCTGTAAGCTGTGGAGAGGTTTACAATTTGTAACATCAGTGTTTAGTCTCTCCTTCCCCTGCCAGGATTTCAAATGATGCAGAAAGAGAAGAATTGTTAAACAGCTGGATTGCAGCATAGAAAATGGCATTTATTCAGGCAACTGTGATGAGTATATATGGGGTTTCTGTGTTATGTGGGCCTCTTTATCAAATTTTGGTCTGGAAGCCGGAGTTCCCCCTTCAGTACTACAGAGCCACCTGCTGGCAACACAGGATAATAAGCAAAAAGAAGCACATATGAACAATAGCATAAAGTGAAGCAGGAGGCCCTCGGGCATGACGTCACAAGAAGGAAGTGAGGTCTAAAGGAATGAAAGAGTCGGGGGGACGGAGGAGCAATTCTGTTGCCTATAAGAATAATGGAAGAATGCAGAGGCATGACATCACCTGGAGGAGGATTAGTTGGGATTATGGGCCGAAGGTGAGAGAGGTTGAGTGACTTGGGTTGTTGGGTGGCTCGACATCCTGGCTGGCTGCATGGAAGTAGTGGAGTCCGGCGAGCAGGCTTGAGACCAGGGTTTAAAACATGCTGTACTCTGCTTCGTTCTCTGTAGCGCTGCTGGGGATGTTGATTCATCCCTGAATCTCTTTGGATGACCAGCTGTCCTTCTAGGTTCTCCATCGCGCAGTCAGTACCTGAAAGTACAAAAAACAAAATGTTATTTGCCTAACCTTGCCCTGACTGCACCTTTTACCCCCTCTAACCACACACTTTCACACCTGTTCCCCCCGGCTATTGGAGGGAGGGGGCATGCCTTGCCATACACTTAGCCCCCCACTCCCCAGGCAGTGCTGGCACCAGGCCCGAGAACAATAGGCCTCATATGCCTTTGTCTGATTCACTGTGGCCTCTTTGGTGCCTAAGTTTTCCATGAACTTCTGCCTACCCCTTAAACTACCATTGCCATATGATATACCTCTTTGAGCAAAACAGACTGAAACATTAGTTTTGGAAGATTTGAAAGGCTCTCAAGAGTATCCATGAAGGAGGAGCCAGGATCCCCTGCCCTGGTTATCCAGCTACCCTTCTGATTAAAAATAGTACTGCGTTCTCTTGCACCCTTACGTCTCCCAACTGCAACCCTGCTGATTTCTTGCTTTCTGATGGGGGTACCAGCTCTCCTATCCTAAATGCCTGTGGTATACTTGTCATGTTTTTATGGCCAATGAATTCCTTAGGAGCTGCAGTTTCCTTGGGTCCCCAACTGCCACAGTTGTACTGGGAATGGTTCTCCTTGTTTCTGTGCGTGCGGAGCAGCAGAGAAAAAGTGTGTAAAGTCAAATCTTGACAATGCATCAGCAAGTATATTTTTTACTCCCCGGATATGTGTGGCTTGAAAATTGCTACTGTTCTCTAGACATCTCAATACTAGCCTTCTTAGCAAAGTAATGACTGTACCAGATGATGCTGCTAAATTATTGATTGCATGAACTACCCTCATGTTATCTGTCCAAAAAAAAAACTACTTCCTTATTCCTCAGCTCCTTACCCCACAACTCCACTAATGCTATTATAGGAAACGGTTCTTTGTCAGCCCCTTGCTCTGCCATTCTGTTAACCATTTCTGCTTGCACCATCTACCCTGAAAATAGGATCCAAACCCTTTACTACCTGCTGCGTCTGTAAATAGCCTTAATTCCTGTTTGGCTATTTTGCACTGGCTGTGACCATATCCTGACCAGATTTAATTGCGAAAAAAATGTATCCCAAACTTGTAAATCCTCCCTAACTTCTTTAGTTAACCTTTTTTGCTTTTGCCAACAAGCCCTCCTTTCTTCCATAAAATATTCTCCCCATGGGTATTACCTTAAAGGCAAAGTCAAGTGTGCCCAAAATTTATTGAAGCTTCTTCACTGTTACTTTCTCCCAGCCCCCCACCGAGTTAACCAGATTCCTAGTTTTCACAACCTTCTCAACTGGCAATTTGCAAACATCCAACCTGGAGTCGATTTCTGTAACTGGAATAGTCAATTTTGTACAAGGCTCTACTGTTTTCTCTTTAGCTATGGGGTACTCCCATATTCCCTAGCAGTGCCTTTAGTTCATTCAGCAATTTCTTGCAGACTGTTTATCCACTTGAACCCACTACTAAAAATTCATCCAGGTAATGGGCTATCCCTTTGCCCTGACTTTATATACCAATGTATATATGAACTGAAACACTCAAAGAAGGCACATGAAACTGCACAACCCATTGGAAGGCATCTGTCCACAAAATAATCTCCTTGGAAAAAACAACCGTTGTATTTAAAACTTCTGGGTTTAAAGGGAGGAGCCGGAAAGCCGACTCTATGTCCAGTTTTGCCATTTTGGCATTTAACCCTTTGGCTTTTACTACATCCAGGGCTTGGTCAAATGACAGATACTGTACCAAACATTGTTCTTTATCAATACCATCATAAACCAAACTTCCTTTTGTATATGATAAATCCTGTAATAGCCTGAATTTACCTGTATCTTTCTTAGGTACCACACCTAATGGGGATATGACCAAACCTTCTATGGGGGGTTCTTTAAAAGACCCTATCATCCTCCCCAGTTTTACCTCTTTCATAATTTTTCCCTTTATTATTATCTGGGTTTTCATAAGCTGATTTTTTATTATTTATTATTTTATTATTTTTTTATTATTATTCTTTGCTTCCTTTACAACTTTCTGAACTGGTATCCTAAAACCTTCTGTAAAACTTTCCTCCAAACATTTTGCTATAACTTTGTTGGGAAACATATTTACCAGGGTATCAATCTTAATTGGGGTTGGGGCCCTTCCCATCGTTGTTCTGAAAGGAATTACATGCAGCTACAACCTCCTTCTTCTTTACTCAGTCAATTGCAGGATGCTTACCACCACAGCAAGAACAAACATGCCTGAACCTACAACTTGCCCCTTTAACACAACTCTTCTCATTAAGACCCCAACACTCATTTCTGCTGTTAAAATGGTTGGCCTGTCTGTTGCTTGCTGGCCTATCACTCCTATCGCTGCCCACCCATTCCATCCAGACCTCCATGTCTTTCTGCCCAAAACTCAAAGAATTGTTGTCCTCCAGCTTTTCTCTAAACTCTCTCATAATTAACCCATGCATTGCTACTGTATGTGGTAAAAGTATTATAAACAGTATACATGTGCTTTACCAAATTAACACAATGCTCTGGGTGCTAAGTCATAAAGCAGGTCATATAAATCATGAACCCTTTTATCTGTAAGCGTATTTTGACAATTCAAATATATCTACATATTTTCCTGCCAGTATATCACTTTTTTTGTTAAATGCTTGCTATTATCAATATCTGACCTTGACCTTGCATCTCAGCTGCTGACTCTTCTCTCTGCTTCTGCTGTGACTGGCTATGATGCCATTGTTACCATGTTGATCAGGTAATCCCATTTTCACCTGACGAACCGGCTCCTTTGTGCTCTGTCTGCACTCTGTCCACACCTGATGCTGCTGATGTAGTTCTGCAGTCTCTGTTCACACTTGGCCTGTGCTGTTGATGCCATTACTCCGTTTGTCTTGCCTTCTCCTTTCTTCTTGCTGTCTTCCATCCTTGATCCCCTTGTGAGAATGCTCCATCAGATGCCAAGCCTTTTCTGCAGTTCAAATCTTGTCCTTATGTCTCAATTCTCTGTTGCTGGCTGCACCTGCAATTAGACAAGCATACTGGGGGGCTGTCAACCCTTTCCTGCCTAGCTCCCTCTGGTGACCTGCTCCTGCCCCTGGGGAGCCTGGCTCTGCTATGGGGCCTGCTAAAGTGGTTGCTGGCGGCCCTATGCTGCCTGGGGGATACGGTCAAGCTGCGTGGTCTGGGGCTTCTGGAGTAGCTACGTGTCTGGGAGCAGTCATGTGTACAGTGCATACTGCTGGTACTACAGGGGTGCTGGCGCTAGCCCTGTAGTAGCCTGGGGGTGGGCTTTCCCTTGCTGATCCCCTTCTGCGTCCCCTGTAGCCAGGTCCCCTGTCTCTGGGCCTCTTATACTACCTGTACTGATGCCCGCGGGGGGCGCTCTCGTGATCCCACTGTGCTGCCAAATGATTCAGAGCGGTGCCTGGAGTAATTCCTTCTGTCCGAGTGCCTCCTAATCTTGCCGCCATGCCTCCTTTCCCTTTGTTCCGGGCTGTAGCTGGACCGGCAAGCAGGGGAGCCCCTTCCTCCAGTAAAGCTTCAAGAAGCTTTGTGGCGGCGTCCTCTCCGGTCGATGTCAAGGCCGCCATCTTGGATCCCGCAAGAGTTTGGCCATTCCAAAATGACGTCTGGATCCGGATCATTCTCTCCGGTCCTTCTGCATGCGGCTGCCTTTGCAACAAGGAACGCTAAGCTGGGGTTATGGATCTGCTGGCCCGAGGGTGGGAGAGGTCGGTTGACTGGGTTGGTGGGTGGCTTGACATCCTGGCTGGCTGCATGGGGGTGCTGGAAGTATCGGGGTTCGGCGAGCAGACTTGAGACCAGGGCTTGGAACATGCTGCACTCTGCTTTGTCTTCTGTAGCGCTGCTAGGGATGTTGATTCTTAACCCCCCCTAACCCCACCCCTTCACACTTGCCCCCCTGGCCAGGAGAGGGAGGGGGCATGCCTTGCCATACACTCAGCCTCTCCCTCCTCAAGCAGTGCTGACCCCAGGCCCGAGAACAATAGGCCTTATATGACTCTGTCTGATTCACTGCAGCATCTTTGGGAATGAAAGAATCGGGCAGACGGAGTAGCAATTCTGTTGCCCATAAGAATGATGGAAGAAGGCTGAGGCATGACATCAACTGGAGGAGGATTATTTAAGATAATGGGACCTGGCATGAAAAAGTAAGTGGAAATAGCATACTTGACAGTGTAGGGAGGAGACCTTTCAGTACAAAGTAAGAGGAGATTGAATAATTGTGTACAGCAAAGAGAAAAGTGTGATAAGCATTTCTTAGCAATGCAAAGACTTTAGATTTTTTTTTGAGTCCTAATTTGAACACCGTAGTTCACATGCAATCACGTGGTGGGCTGTCATCGCGAGCTCCGGCTGCAGGATTGTATATTGACTTTCTGTTATATGTGCACAGAGAAGACGCCTCATTGACTGTGAGTTACGATGGGTTTCAGCGAGGCTCTCCACTGTGCAGCGTTTTATGGAGTTATCTGTGTTTGAGCTGCCGGGCTGACTCACGGCCTGCAGATGTAATGGTCTGGTCCGGGCTGCTGTTGTGGTACTTGCAAAGCGACGCGTGTGTCACAGTAATTGCCTCTGCATGGAAAGTGACAGCTGGCATGGGCAGTATATGTGGCTCTGGGAATAACATAAAATCAGAAAAAGTTGTTGTGCAACCAAACCTTGCCTTTTATGATTGGTTTTACACCTTTCCACAGGTTGTGCCAAAGGTTTACCTGGATTTTCTATTGAGCATTTGTTTCCCAGCCCAATATTCAGTAATATAAGCGATCAGTGCACGCAAGATATTAGGTATTCTCAAATATTTTATTCATTTGTAGTTTTTTTTCTTCAGTGTGTAAATTGGCCTACTTTTGAAATGGCTTGTGGCTGCCTTTTAGCTAGTTTTGTCAGTCGCTGGTTTTAAAACTAGATCTGGCAACCCTAAGGTGGGGTAATGTCTTCCGTGACCGAATGAAGTATTGTAAAATGTTTAAAGTGCTGAAGTGTTTCAGACATGGATGAATCCAGCGACATAGCCGCAGCCTACGGAAAGCATTTAAGGTCATCATTAGGTGAGCACACACTCCTGCATGCGGTCTCCTAAAGAAGAAGTATGCAGACTCTTCTCTTATTATACTCACTTATCTGAAGAAATTGCAGTCACACCTCTGTGCTGCCCACATTTGCTGTTGCAATCTCCTCCCTTGTCGCTCATTCCGCAGCCAGCCCTCCTTGGTCCTCAGACCTGCCTCCTCGGTCCTCATTCCTCACTCATCAGCCCTTATTACAAAACCCTATCTCCTCAGCCCTCCCTCCTCAGCTATCAGCCTGGCTTAAGAGCTGAGGTCTGAGCACGGAGGGCAAAGGGCTTTTGTAATGAGGCCTGAAAAGGGAGGGCTGAGGCATGAGCGATGAGGGAGGAGATTGCAACAGCAAATGTGGGCAGCACAGAGGTGTGACTGCAGTTTCTTTGTATAAGTGAGTATAATAAGAGACAAGTCTGTATACTTCTTCTTTGGGAGAGCGCATGCAGGAGCGTGTGTTCTCCTGATGATGTCCTAAAATACATTTTGTACGCAGCCTCCAGGGGGGTGTATGTAACAGGTGTATGGAGGTGCACCAAATCTTGCTCTTGTTACTGCAGACTGGTATAACAGGGACCAGGGCAAGGAGGGTCTAACTCCCAGCAGCTCCTGGTAAGCACTAATATTAGTAGACTCTGTCTCTTCAGATCGGCCCTCACTCAGTGGTGTAACTACCAGGGGAACAAGGGGTGCAATTGCACCAGGGCCCCCCTCGGGGCCCACCGGAGATCACGCTGCAGTGTGGCGATATGGAAACTGCAAGTCTAGAAGGGTGGGGGCCTGGGTGCACATCCTGAGCCCAGGCCTGCGAGGGATTAATTCCATTACTGCACATTCTTATAGGCTGGAGGAAGGGGTACCACTCTGGTATAGGCACACAGCATTCAGTCTTTCTTTCTCAACTTTGTGTGTCAGTGCTTCTTAAATACAGTATAACAGATTTATTGAACAGATGCACAAATTACAGGATGCCAATCCCTTCTTATAGGTGGGTGTGCTCTCAGATGGTATTACACAATAAAGGCTCACGTGGCAGTAGGTCAGCAATATTCAAAGTACTCACAATTTATCCTTCATCACATCACAGACTCTCTCTTGGATAGTATGGCCTACCACTTGGTCATCAACTCTTTATCACTAGGTGAAGCCCGCAGTGGTGTTTTACTCCAGGATCTACCTAATCCTGAACCTAACCACTCGGGTCCCTATAATGGCAGCAGAGGTACTGAAGGGAACTAACCCCAATTACTCTCCTTGTTGGAGCCTTAGCTGTTCACTAACTTTCCTGATCTTATCTGTCACTCCTAAATTGACCACTCTGACTGGACACTTGCTTCTCCTACTGAGGCCTACCTCCACCTCGAGGCCTACCTCCATCTCGAGCCCTACCAGCAACACCCCAGTGGGCATACTAGAAAGAGGCAGAACACATGAGGGCTTCCCTTTTTATAACCTCTGGGGAAGTACTCCCCCTCCCATCTGTTAAAAAAGGACCCAGCCTCACTGGCTAACACAATCCCTGTGGAATTAAGGACCTAAAGGTTAGCAAAAGCTTTACCCTCCTATATATACATTAGTATATAGAATAGCAATGGTAGTTAGAAACAATTGTAGTAGGAAGAATGGATGAGGGATATGTATGGATACATGGTTGGGAAAATGGGAATAGAGTTGTATAGGAATGGCACAAGCTTGTTGAAAAAAAAAACACGAGGGCCAAGAGTCCCCGAATCCTTGGTGAAAAATTGTATTGAACCTCGCCAGCTTTTACTTGCCGAGTTTTTCTGGTGACTTTTTGTGGTTTTGTTCTATGTTCCAAAGAATATTATCGAGTATATTTGTACTATTGATAAATTGTCCCCTTATTGTTTTCAAGATTTAAAATGTGTAGGTATAATGCCTCTTTATATAGGTTGAAGGAGAAAAGGGAACCTGAAGGATGGGTGGGATGTATATAAGCTTACTAGCACTGCTAGAATTGGTATTCACCCCACATTATAATACTGTATATGTATCATTTTACAACCCAATCTATAACAACACTGAATTAGAAAAACCTGATTATTATTTTGGCTATTACCACTACCATGTTAACATGCTATATGCATAACCATTGGTTTGCCACAATCATTCTGGATCAATTTTAGCTTGTTGGGTGTGAGTTTATAGCTACAAGCCCTATAATCAAGGCTGAGGCTTCTAGGATCTGTCCTCATGCCCCGACGGGACCAGATTCATTTACTGATGGATTCTCCAGGTTACAAATGATGGGTTAACAATAAAATTGCCATGTATTATACTTCATTATTTACGTTGCTCTTGAGAAATTCTGAATAGCAGTGGAGGGCACATTATACAAAGTCTGAAGTGGGGGAAATTAAAAGTAACGCCTTTTTTTAAGTTACATGGAGTTGAATTCCAACAAATGTGTTATTTTAAGATTCAGTTATTTGACTCTTGAAATGACGTCTGCACTGTTATTATTCTTCATTTCATGTTTTATATTTTATAAAGAATATTTACCGTACCACTCCTTGCTCACCACTCTTTGCCATCATTGCATTTTTACCTCCGTAATCCTTTTAGTTGAAGTGAGCGGGATAGGACATAAATAATTAGAATAGTTTATTTAGGGCAAAATACAAGGGAAAGCAGGTTTCAGCTATTCAATTTTTTTCTTTTGACTTCCATTCTGAGCAGCTGATATATTGGGAGCTTTGTTGACTGTGGGGAGCTCAGCTGTAGGCATAATAAATGCTAGTAAATGCTTAATTAGCATTAGTTTATGCTTGACATTCATATATTACGTTATTTAGCAATCTTTCCTTAGTGCTTCTCTACAGAGAGAGAGATGAAAGCATATATCTTCTATTGATTTGATTTGCTAGCACCATTCAAACTTTGTAAAACTTTCTGTCCTTTATAAATATCTTGATATTATTGCACCTCTCTCTCATAGGACTGTGATCCATCATGGAGCAGAGATCTTTCCAAAACCCCTATTCTGATTACAACCAGCAGGCCTCAACAGCCTTCAACTCCACAGGTCAAGTAAGTGGTACAACCAATTAATTGTGTATTACAGTTTTGCTGTCACTGAGTTATGCATCTATATTAGTATAGCGCTAAATAATCAGATGCTCATGGGGGGGAACCAGAAATCTAGAGTGGTCAGTACAACTGTGATCAAATTGCAATTTAGTCCAGACAGACTGCTGTGCAGCCCGTTAAATATTTAAATACAGACAGTAGCATATTTTCTTTATCCTTTCTAGCTGACTTATGAGTTTGTTCATTGTCTGAACAATAAAGTCAAGGAGCTACTACAGGCTATGGAAAAGGGACTCAAATCAGCCGACCCTGGAAACTGCACCGTGTACACAGGCTGGGCAGGTAGTGTATTCCTGGGAGAGAATATCACACACAACCCTATGTGGGGATGCGTATATTGGGGAGATGAAATCTAAGATTGAAAAGCACTTAGTTCCTAGAGCATTAATTTTGCAGCACACATTTCCATAGCTACGAATTATACTTCCAGCAATTAAATTATGAATGACACATGCACTTATGAGTTTTATCTGTAGAGTTCTGCATTGCTGGTGTAACACAGAATAATTACATATCCAACCTAACAGCAATGAAGGATGTACATTTAAATCAACTCTGAAAAGCTGTGTGTTTTTTGCCCTTTAAAATGGAATAAGAAATATTTTAATAAGATAAATATATTTTTCTTTGCTCCATAAAGCAAAGCTAACCAACGTAACTGAACTGTCAGTTACTTAGTCATTCTAGCAGCTCTCTAGCTACTCATTGTGTGTTTCAGGCATTGCTCTGTTGTATTTGCATTTGTCTGATGTATATGGGGATTCATCCCTTCTGCAAAAGGCCCATGAGTACATCAGCAAGAGCCTGCGTTGCCTGACAAGACGTCATGTCACTTTTCTGTGTGGAGATGCTGGACCTTATGCAGTCGGAGCAGCTGTGTTTCAGAAGCTTGGGCATACAAAGGAAGCAGAAGATTGTGTCAAAAGGTACCTGCAACATCTGAAATTGTATGCTCATGTCACCACTAGTTTCCTGGCATAGAGTTATCCCAGGTTGTTGGGGCGGGGGGGGGGGGATTAGTTGTTTTTCAAGCTAGCTACAAGCCTGAAAAAAAGAACTAAAAGTGCGTATTAGTTTAGTTGTTCTTGTATCATATTAAACAACATATGTCTGAATCCGGTTGTTTTCTCAGTAGCCGTTTAAAGGAAATGTAGCTGTTTTAAAAACTGTTAAATAGCATTGAAACACAAAGCACACTATGGGAACCACTGCCTTAATGACTGTAATCCGTTACCTTTGAGAGTGTGGAATGGTCCTGGGTTTAAATGCTGCATACATACCATTTCAGCATGGATGCCATTGATATTATTGGTTGGTCTGAAGCTATATGATTGGAATGGAAATATGTACCATGAGAGCTATGGCCATGGGGCATATTCAAAAGAATGCGAACAAGCAATTCACAACAATAAATTAGACGAGAACCCAAAAACTTTATTTACTTATTTATCCTCGGCCTTCAGAACCAAGCATAGCATGGTTTCTGCACATACATAAATGCACACAAGCATAAAGTTCTTGGAAGACAGTCTGAGCAATTTTTCTCTTATTTTTTCTTAAAAGTTTACATTTCCTTTAAGTAAAAATACCCTCTTACTTTGTTTCAGTTATTGTGCGGTTGTATACCTTTGTGCATGTTACCTTTTCTGCAGTCAGTGTTACACCCACTCTTGGCACACGTACCAGAATAAAATAAAGTTCAGTGAAGAATGTAAATTTAATTATATCCCATACTGTTTCCTGTGAGATTATGCTACAACAGTGCTATTGCCAAACGCTACCCATTCATGTTCTCCCACTCTCTGCCTAAAAGTGGCCAAGTGTGGGCTGACCTATATAATACTCTGACCATGGAGCCCGCTGGCAGAACGGATGATCATCATACAAGTGATTATACATGTGTGTGGTCAATTTTTGTGAAGAGGAACTGCTACACTTATTTACTTCTTTTTAGGTGGAAATTTGCCATACATGACAGATGGTCAGGCAGTATAATCAGAATTTGCCTAATTTCCCAACCAAGTATGGGTATCTATGGCCAACTGTAGCCATTTAAATGCCATGTCATCAGACTTACAACATCCTAGATCTCTGCAGCCTCCTTCAGCTACATCCTTCTGTGGTAAGGCCAGACTCTGGACTTCCAGATGAACTTCTCTATGGGCGTATGGGATACTTGTACTCCCTGCTTTTTGTCAACAAACAGTTTGGAGAGGAGAAGATCCATTCTAGCTACATCCAACAGGTACAGTCCATATTGTCTGTGAATGTATCATAAAGCTTCTAGCATTTTCAAGAATGGTATAATTAACTGAAAAAATAATTATTACAGTATTTTGCTGTACTGTATTAAAGAAATAAAAGTGAAAGGATCAATACAGGGTAATTGATACTAGCACAGTGAATGGAGGGTATCAGGTGAGAACACTGTACAACACACCAGTTGTCCTGGACCTCTCCTAAATATGCAAATACAAAACAAGTATACCTAGTCATGGCAGTTGGTCTAAATCATTAAGTACTTTGGGCCAGGAGAAAGATTCATGGGTCTTCAGTTGCTGCATGAATATTGCCATATGTTGTTTCTCCAGGTGTGTAGCATTGTGCTGGAGTCCGGGGAGAAACTGGCAGGGAGAAGGAACCTAAAATCCCAGAGCCCTTTGATGTACGAGTGGTACAGAGAGTACTATGTGGGACCTGCCCATGGTTTAGCAGGAATATACTACTTTCTATTGCAGGTGAGCAAACTGCCCTAGAAAGCATCAGGGGGGATGTGTGGGCGTGTCTTAATATGTTTGTGTATATGTTTTAGTAGGAGCATATGAGCTTGAAATCATTAAAATTACAATGGAAAGCTACTTAGTGGACAGAAGTGTGAAAAAAAGTTGGATTTTGACGGGTGCAAAGGTTGTGTTGGTTAATAACGATGCACCAGAATATGGCTAAATCTAGGTCAGTATCATTTGTTTCTAGTTGAACTAAAGAAGCCACTTGGATGAGTGGTGAATCATTTTCGAGAAAACTTAAGGTCACTAGAGTTACTAGATCCTTTACATCATGCCCTGTATGAATGAAAATCTTCATAGACAATTTGTATCCATGTTTCTCCTCAGCCTGAGTGTAATGTCAGTTATGAGAAGCTACAGAACATTGTCCGGCCCAGTGTGGAATATGTCAGCCGTCTCAAGTTCCCATCTGGCAACTATCCTCCTTGCATTGGTGACCGTCGGGACCTGCTTGTACACTGGTGTCATGGGGCTCCTGGTGTCATTTACATGCTTATTCAGGCCTACAAGGTACAAGGATAAGTTTTTAATTTGTTGTGAAAACTGCAAAAAGAAAAAGATATAGAAACACCACTTAATTGTAGATAGTGTTGTTTCTTCCATGGGCCAAAATGAAAAATTCTCTACAATAGTGAATCATCTGCATCAGGTCTGATGCCTCAGGTTGCAGCAGACCAAGAAGAAACACTTATTGCAAACACTTGTTTTGCTAGCTGCAGTCAATTTAAGGGAGAACTGCAGCAAACCCAAGAATGCCTCCTATTCAGAAGAAAAGGAAACATACTGTTATTGTCTTGTTGCTTAAAATATTGGTAGTTCACATTTTTGTCATGAAATTGCCTGCCAAAGGCTAATTATTATAACAATTAAATTATAATTAATCATATTACAATGGAAAGCTACATAGCATGACATTACCTAACAGTGATCCCCAACCAGTAGCTCGTGAGCAACATGTTGCTCTCCAACTCCTTGGATGTTGCTCCCAGTGGCTTCAAAGCAGGAGCTTATTTTCGAATTCCAGGCTTGGAGACAAGTTTTGGTTGTATAAAAACCAGGTGTACTGCCTTACAAAGCCTCAGTGTAGGTTGCCAATCCTTATAGAGGCTACCAAATGGCCAATCACTGCACTTATTTGGCACCCCAAGAACATTTTTCATGCTTGTGTTGCTCTCCAACTCCTTTTACTTCTGAATGTTGCTCACGGGTTCAAAAGGTTGAGGATCCCTGACCTATTATAATGACTTTGTTCCCCAGTACCTTTGTTCCAGCTGCTTAGTAGTAGTCAAAATGCCTAGTGCATTATAGCCCTTGAAAGTAATATAAAGCCTTTAAAATAAATTGTGATAGTGATAAACTCCATGTTCATTCTGATACAGCAGTATCTGGAAGATGCTCTGTAATGTGCTGAGGTCGCTTGGCAGTATGGTTTGCTAAAGAAAGGATATGGATTGTGCCATGGAGCAGCAGGGAACGCATACAGCTTCCTAGCACTATACAACCTGACCAAAGATGTCAAGTTCCTCCACAGAGCCTGCAAGGTACCTTTCTGCTGGATATTATTGCCATTTAACATTATTTGTATGGATGTATACATCAGAGTAACTAGTATGGTTAATAGGACGTTTTTTAAGGTGACGTTAACCCTGCTCATACATTGGGTATATTGTCTATTTATTCCTCCAGAAGATTAACCAATGTGGTGGCAGAGGATACAAAGAATGCTTTGGTCTGTGTACAGCTAGTTTCATTATTATAAATTATACCCTTATTTTCAAATACAGATTTTATTTTTTCTACTGTATATATTGCTTTGTTTAATAATGAGTGACAAAAGTCCTGCATGTTACCTTTATGTATTGTTTGTACTGTAATAACGTAATTTAAATTGGCAACTTGTGGCTGTCCAGAAAAGCAAAACTGATTTCAAATTGCTTTACCAATACATTTACATGCAAACTGCATTGCACAGCATTGCAATAGTGTTCACAAGCCAACAAAATAATAAAAAATGTGCCATGTATTTGTTCCTGTCAAATAAGCTGAATGTGTATTTTTGCTGTGGCAGTTTGCAGAGTGGTGCATGGATTATGGGATGCATGGTTGCAGAACTGCAGACACACCTTATTCACTTTTTGAAGGTAAAGTAAATCTTATCAATGGTGCTTAGTGACTAGGGGGCAGATGTATCAAGGGTCGAATTTCGAGGGGTTAAGTCCCTCGAAATTTCGACTGGGGAATAGAATCGAATAGGCAATTCGGGCGAATTTACGCGCCGGCGAATAGTCAAATGGGCGAATAGTCGCATGATCGAATATTCGATCGAATGATCGATCAAATGCCTTTTTATTCAATCAAAAACTTAGAAACAAGCCTATGGGACTTTCCCACAGGCTTTATAAAGCAATTCGGTAGGTTTTAGGTGGCGAAGTAGGCAGTCAAAGTATTTTTAAAAGAGACAGTACTTCGACTAACGAATGGGCGAATAGTCGCATCGTTTTTGCGCTCAATCTATTCGAATCATTCTACTCAGGCGAATTTACGCCAATTCGATAGTCGAGGAGCACAAAAAACTACTCGAAATTCGAGCTTTTTTCCTTCTATTCCTTCACTCGAACTTAGTGAATGGGCCCCTTAGTGTCATCTTATCACATGGCTCACTGACACATGTGTAGAATCAGCATTAATCTCTTTGTTCCATGACTTGTACTGTGCTGTGCTCTTATATTGCCATGGAACTTATGTGACTCTTCTAATAGTCTTGTTCTTTACAACAGGGAGTACATTATATTCTCATTCTCTTGCAATCTCTCTCTCTCCAGAATTTACTCCAGATTTCAATTACAAAATCATGAGGGTGCTTTCCCGTTAAGTTAAGAATTTAATGCATAGACACACCATGTTGTTTAAGTGAGAAATTATTATTTAATATAATATCTTTTTCATGGTATTATTCTATTTCCGAAGCAGATATAATTTTGGACCTGAAAAATGACATGATTGTGCTTAGTAACTCTTTAATATGTATTTACTCTTTTTTCCCCATTTTTTCCTTTTGTAGGAATGGCTGGAACTATCTATTTCCTTTCTGATTTACTGGAGCCCACAAAAGCGAAATTCCCATCATTTGAAATGTAAAAATGTTATTCAGTCGTATTTCCTTAACTCCATGCAGTGTCCCCAAACATTGCCTGGGGTGAGGTGTGCAGGCAGCTGAGTGTGGTAATGATGATTCTCAGTGATTCTTGAATTAGTTCAGGATTTCTGTATTTAGTGACAGCAACCAGCTTTGTACATAGCTGTATAACAATGCCTTGTGCATTTATGTGCTGCCAAGGGATGTCCAACTTATGACCCTCCCTGCTTTTTGTGTTTTATTCCATTATCCTGACACCTAAAATATACTTCATGCTGTAGCTCAAGAACAGGACATGCTTCAGGTAGAAATGGTGTTTTCTATACAGAGGGACACATGCTTTGGAATTTGTTTGCTGTATAAAAAAAATAATTACAGATCAAGCGTCTAAGAGCAAATTGCAGGCAAAGGGTGTGGTCCTTTAGCTAATAACTGAAGTTGTTCATGTCATAACTAGACTGACTGAAATGCATATACAGATAATTTTAGGTTTGGATTTTGTGGCTTCATTAAGCAGCATTTACTGAGCTATGCAGCAGTATTCTGCCTTTTGATAAAAGGATGTTAGTAGGTTTGAATGCACTACTTTAATTCCTCTGTAACTCAACATTTGCTGTTTAGATGTCATTCTCAGTCTCAGAAAGAAAAACTGGACAACAGCATCCCTGAGGCCACACACCCCAACTTGGATGGCTGTATTTGAATTCAAGGCATTGGTTTATTACCCAAAAGAGGTAAAGACTGTGGTTTAGCACACCACAACACATCCCTAAGACTTAGGGGACTTTGTACATATTGAATAAAAATTGGAAACCGTATTCTAGTGATTTCAGTTTTTTTACTACTTACTATTTTTTAAATGGTTTAAGAGTTTGAATATGTAAAATGGGGTTCCTTAGGAAATTATACATATAAAATGTTTTAGATACCCTATCATGTATAAGATGAAAAATATCCTTACCATGATAAAAAAAAAAAAGTCAAGCTTTATCCACCCTCCATTTCCAGGCTAAGGGCAGGTATTTACCATAAATGATTGGCTTGCTGCAAGTGCTATGCTCAATCTCAGCAATTTGCACTCCCAGGATCTCTGCACTGCACCCCTCTAATCTTTCAGGTTCAGGGCACCCATCATGTTACTTTTGTTGTGACGATGGGCCACTTGTGTGCAGCAGTAGAATTCAAAGAGCTGTCCCTTGGGTGAAGGGTCTGTCTGCACATCTGGCTTCAGAATTATACATTAGAGTTGGTCGTAGATCTAAATATCAAAGTAATATAACAGTAGTTTATTATATTAATAGAGAACATCATTAACTGTTATATATTTATTTGTGCTGTTGAGAATACACCATCCAGGCCAGTTATATGATCAGTGGAACCAGGTAGCTTGTTGAAATGCAAGTGGCAATTGCAATAATCCCTGAAATGATGGGTTGAATGGTTACCAATAGGACATACAAAAACACATTTTAAAAAATGCATTTTAAATATAAGATGGATTGCACCAAGAGCATTAGCTCTGCTGATTCTATGAAATTGAATTATCAATTGAGGCTTGTTCCAAATAATAGTAGTGTTCAATATAATAGCTTGTTCCAAATAATAGCAGTGTGGAGTTCAGTTATTCATTCTGTGAAAAAAAACAGGCCCTTATTTAAGGAAGGAAGGCAGCAAATGTTGCGCATGTTTTTTATAGTAAATTTCTTTCTTAAAATGAAGCCCCCGCAAAGTCCCATTGTTGAAAAAAAGACTTGCTGAAGTGGTTTCAATTTGCCAAAAAACACATTGACTGGTCTAAAGCAAAATGGTCAACATTTTGTGGACTGATGAAAGCAAGATTGTTCTTTTTGGGTCTAGGGGCCGCAGACAGTTTGTCAGACAACACTCATACACTGAATTCAAGCCACAGTACAGTGTGAAGACAGCGAAGCATGGTGGCACAAGCATCATGATATGGGGATGTTTCTCATACTATGGTGTTGGGCCTATTTACCTCATACCAGAGATCATGGATCAGTTTCAATACATCAAAATACTTGAAGAGGTCATGTTGTCTTATGCCAAAGAGGAAATGCCCTTGAAATGGGTGTTTCAACAAGACAACGACCCCAAACACACCAGTAAATGAGCAACATCTTTGTTCTAGACCAACAAGATTGACATTATGGAGTGGCCAACCCAATCCCTGGACCATAATCCAATAGAAAACTTGTGGGTGACATCAAAAATGCTGTTTCTGAGGCAAAACCAAGAAATGCAGAAGAATTGTGGAATGTAACAGGTGCCAGAAGTTGGTGGACTCCATGTAACACAGATGTGCAGCAGTTCTCAGAAACACTGTTATACAACTAAATATTAGTTCAGTGATTCAAAGGAAAGCAACATCTTGAAGCATTTTTCAGTTCATACAGTGAATGTTTGAGTTTGTAAAGAAGAATGCAGACACTGCTATTTTTTGGAACAGCCTAATATTCCCTTTTCTTCACTTTTAAAGGATAACACAAATTTTATCAATGTTCCTTTGTGTTTTGATTTAGAATAGAATGTGCAGTGTTTCCAATGCAATTGACTGTATGGAAATAAAAGCTATTGCTAGCAAGGATTTTAATCTTTATTCACTTTTTTAAACACACTGCTATTATTCTGAACACAAATATATATATATATATATATATATATATATATATATATATATATGTATATATATATTGCAACATATGAGTAAATATGTTAATGGGAAATTATTTTTTATATGTGGATTTAAGGACTATGGGGCATACATAGCCCTTGTCTCTAAGATCCATTACAAATGTATGCAGGCACATGTTAAACTGCTTTATAATAAAGTTGGAATGCATGAAGATATGCTATTTACCAGCAGAGGGCAGCAAAAACAAACCAGTGTACTGTACTGAAGAAGAATGCTAATTGTTAAAGCAGCTTCACAGCAGCTGGTACTGTCAAACTAACACGTGTTCCAGTATTGAAGAACTGTCTGGAACATTTGCCTGTACAGACCTGTTTAAAAATGGATTAAAAAGCAGAGAATACTGCTGCTGTTCTCTACAACTTATAACCAACTTCCATAATTGAATCTATTGACAATATTTACCTTTATCCTGGTGGGACTTCAAATTATCCTAGATATTATATATTTTTGCAGTATATGGATGCAGGGCTTTTTCAAGATAATTAATACTATTGTGATCACTATACAAGGCTAGCTATGGCAGCTATTTGTTACTTGTCAGTGCACACTAAGGCAATGATGTGAAATTAACTGTTTGTGATTACATTTGCCCTTTGTGTAAACTAACAGACCAATACCATGCCCATCACTGTACACACAACACAAAGTAGAAAATCAGCCTTTTCTCTGCCAGCTTTTTCATTTTCAGAATAAGCTGACCCTTAAAAGGGTTGTTCACCTTTACATTCACTTTGTGTGATATAGAGAGTAATTTGCAATTGGTCTTCATTTTCTATTATTTGTGTTTTTTAAGTTATTTCGCTTTTCATTCAGTATTTCTCCAGCTTGCAATTTCTCCAAATTACCCTAGTGATCATACGCTGATTTCAGTAAGAGACTGGAATATGAATAGGAGAAGTCTGAATAGATAGATGAGTGATAAAAAGTAGGTATAACGATAAATGTGTAGCCTTACAGAGTATTTCTTGTTTGGATGGGGTCAGTGACCCCCATTTAAAAGCTGGAAAGAGTCAGAAGAAGAAGAAGAAGAAGGCAAATCAACTGGCAGTTAGGCATATTAAAAAAAAAAAGGTTGAACTTGATGGACGTATGTCTTTTTTCAACCTTACTTATTATGTTACTATATTTAAAAACTATAAGAAAGAAAAAAATGAATGAGCCATTCTTTAACATACTAAAAGTTAACTTAAAGGTGAACCATCCTTTTAAGCACAGACGTGTCTGTATATGTTTGGCCCTTTAAGATGAAAGGGGATTAATATGTGACTTACAGTACATGGCAGGGATGCCATCCTTAAACCAGTTAAGAAATAGACACAATCCTGACTCTTCCTTCCATGGTGTTCTTCACAAAGGTGAGACAGAGAAAACTGGAGCAAGAAAGATTAGTGGAGAGAAAGAACATCATGTTCACATGTAAAATGTAAAAAATCTGAAACGAGTTAAAGGGGTGGTTCACCTTTGAGTTATTTTTATGTGTGTTGTAGAATGGCTGGTTCTTTGCAATTTTTCAACTGATCTTTTTTTTATATTTTTTGAATTATTTGCCATTTTCTTGTGTCTCCAACTTTCAAATGGAGTCACTAATCCCATCTAAAAAATAAATGCTTTGTAAGGCTACAACTGTATTGTTATTGTTGCTTTTTATTACTCATCTATCTATCCAGGCCTCTCCTATTCATCTTCCCGGTCTCTTATTCAAATCAATGTATGGTTGCTAGGGGAATTTGGAGAGCTGCTGAATAAAAAGCTAAAAATCACAAATAATAAGAAATAAAACCCAATTGAAAATTGGTTCAAAATATTGCTCTCTACATCATACTAAAAGTTAATTTAAAGGTGAACAACCCCTTTAAAGCACTGCCTGGTTGCTTTGAGAGATTGCACTCTAGTAACCGCTTCAATTCCAAACTGGACAGCTGCAGAACAGCTAAATAATTCAAACACCACAAATAAAAAATCAAGATCAATTTTTTTTTTTTTTCAAATTGTCATACAATAGCACGCTACACCATACTAAAAGTCAAAGGTGAACAACCCCTTTATTACATTTGGGAATTTAGTGTAGATGAACTTGTATTGTAAAGAAACATTTTAGTCAGCTATAGCTATAGGTTCTGGTTTATATTACTTTTGTCAATCTTTCCTCCGCCAAGTAAGTAGAGTTCTCTCTCCCATGCTCAGAAGTCGGTGTCCTTAAGAACTCTCTTTATTTAGTCCCATCATAACGTGACATGCTGAGACAATAACACAAGTATTGAATTAAACATGCATGGAAGGAATCTAAATCAATGACTATTTATGGAGGCTACATGGAAATAATTGCTGCTTCAATACAGGCCAGTTTCTCAATTTTTTAGCTCTGCTGTCTGTGTCAATCAAACTTGTAAAATTCCACTACAGACTTATAAATGCCTGTCAGTCTATAATCTTACCTTGCCCAAATGTATTGTCTTACTATCATTGGTAAGCTTGCAGACTAGTATTCATAGCTAGTATCCTCCAAAATTTAGCTACATAGTTACTAGAAGTTTGCTCTGAAGTCATAACCCATAGCAACCAATCAGCAGTTAGCTGTAATCACTGAATTGAAATAAGATGTAGGGTACCCACTGTATTTAAACATGAGCTTGTCAAATGTAACCCTTTTTTTGAATTCCACCACCAGCAATTACGTCCTGTACAAATATAACTTGTTCTCAAACATTCTTTGCAAGTTATGGGTACATCTGTGTGCAGTCACGCCACTCAATGTTACTTTAAGCCCATTAACTTTGAAAATAAGAAAATTTTCATAAATATACAGTATACTGACTACATATCAATTAGTGTCTGAATGGTTTGCAGAGTCTATTGCCTCTTTTGCCTCTATGAGATACCACTGGAAACCCGTCTTGAAGAACTACAAAGGGGAGATTTGGAGTTAACGCTTATTCGCTTATTCGCTTATTCGCTTATTTAATATTCTTGGAGAAATTGGTAAATCATTGATGCATCAATGTTTTTTTTTTATTCCTGTAGCCTACATGGGTCCCTAACTAAATGATGGAAGTCAACTAAAATGTCCAAACACCACCGATTTAGACAAACTACAATCCCCAATACACAAAGAGGACCCTTTTGGCAATAGTATGTTATATTTCATTATCCAAGCTGGCCATGTTAACCCTAGGCCAAAGCACTACCATTTATATTGCATGCTGCTTGCTAAGCAGGCTAAATGAGAGCAGTGGCCACATTGAATTGATCCTTTTATTAATCCAACCAACTGATGGAAGTGCAGCCTGGCATTTCTGTTGAACTATTACACACATCAAATCAGGTCATTGTCCCAGCAAATGTAGAAGAAATCATGTAAAACTGGTCAAGTCCATGAAATGAGTTTTATATGGAGGCACATCTGTGCATTGTGCCCAACTAGTTAGACCTGGAGTCATATGAACATATGAATAGCTTGACACAAGGCAATATTAACTCTTTCCAAATCAAAAACTGATCCCTCTATTGCAAGCAATTCCTCTGTATATTGTTCGGTACATTCAACTGCATTTCATACATTGAAATCAAATGCAGCCGGTTCTCTAGTGAATGAGTTAACTTCCATCTGCTCTGAGCTAACATTTAGAAGGGGTGGGAGCCAAATGAATGGCATTGAAGAATCCTTGTCTGCAGGAGGCTCTGATTGGTTGTCTCTTGCCGTTGTGCAGTCAATGGGTTTTGTCGCAGTCTTTGCAGTGCCACAGGGGCTGTGATGGCCAGCAGAAATTTAATATGGGATTTGGTCATCTAGATCAAAGATGGTTTGGAGCTGGGCCCATAAATAACTCTAGGGATGCTTCTGGAGCATTGACAATGTAGATCATATCCCCGGCAAGTAAGGACTGGATGACTGCATCGTTTTTGTTTTAGGAGTTACAGGGCTACCCCCTAACATCCCTGATTTGTTTGCTCTGCAGAACCATACAGCCTCAGATATCTGAATATAATCATTTGGCTTCCTGAGCTGTGGATTAAGCTATTTAAACATTTAAAATCACAACATTGTTTAGCTAAATTACATACTTTCTGGAAAAGTACTTTGTGTATAACACTTTCATATTTATTAAATATAACAAGCAAAGGTTATTAGCAACTAATATATCAGTTGCAAAAAGAATCAGACGTACCGTATATGATTCATTAGATTGAGAGGAAATCATAACAGTGCCCTTCTAATCTGCAGGGATCATTTCTCAACCCTTCTGACAGCATCAATGAAACCCTCCCACACCTTATTCCAGGATGAAGAAAGGGATTCTGGGTTAAGAGGCATGTACTTGCACCCCTTAACTCTTTATTTTTAGAGTCCCAACATCACTCACCCTACCCCTTCCTTGGAATTCCTTGTCACAATATGTAGCAACCATACCTGCAATTAAACCCTTCAACCTTTCTATGTGTGATTGTGAATCAGAGAAGAGGTTCCAGAGAAGGGATATTACAGGATAGTTTGGCCTGACCCATAATGGAGGCACAACAAATTATAGTGAAGCTGCTCTCCCATATAGCAGAGATACAGGACTCCTGTAGCACCAAACTGCAGAAATCAGTGCAGGATTTCCTTTAGAAGGAGAATACCAGTTGATAATGCAAAAGCTGGGGATGGGGCTATGAGGTGCATATTAGTTACATCACAGGCAGGATTAAAACCCAATTAGGGGTGGGGCTATGACACAAGGGGGCGGGGCTGTGACTCAGTGGCCAGCACAGACCAAAAATTATCTGGAATCAAGTTTAATGCCGCCCCTAAAATTACGCCACCTTAGGCCCGGACCTTTGTGGCCTTTCCAGAAATCCGGGCCTGAATACACTAGTTTCACCAGTGCAGCGGAAATCTGCCTTTCAGGGTAATTACATTATATTATTAGCATGTATTTATATAGCGCCAACATATTGCGTAGCACTGTAAAGTAAATGTGATTATACAACTACATCACATGAATTACATATATAGAATATATGGAGTAACAAACATCACAATCAATACTGGTACAAAGAGGTGAGGAAGGCCCTATGCATAGGCATACAGTCTAAAGGGAAGGGAATAATACACAAGGTGTGGGAGTGGGCAAGATCGAAGTAAGTGGGTGAGAAATGTGGTGTTGTATGTGGTGTTGCGTTTGGTAGTTAAGCAGAGTGAGGGTAGGCTTCTCGAAAGAAGTGCGTTTTCAGAGATTTTTTGAAAGCAGAAAGGTTGGGAGAAAGTCGCACAGACCGTGGGAGAGCGTTCCAGAGGAGGGGTGCAGCCCTTCCAAAGTCTTGAATTTTCATTACTTTAAAATACTTTCATTTTTTTGGTGTTACTGTTCCTTTAAGGAGGTAATGGGTGGGACTAAGTAGGAGCAGGGATTGGGGCAGATTAGAGACAAACTCGAGGCAAATTAACTGGGAATTACAAATCTACTGGAAAATACATTGTCAGTGCATTTATAATACTGGCCCTGGCTGCTCTTTTAGGCACATGAAATATCAGCCAGTTGGTAACCCTAAATTGCACTCACCAGCACTCTATAAGATTATAATATTAGAGGGAATGCAGCCTAACCTAGAACATAGAGAATTCAGACATTACTATAAAAAACTTCAAAAATGATTGTTCTGCCTGTGAAATGTATCGTTCCATTGCCCCAGGGTCACACTAAGGGGCAGATTTATCAAAGGTCGAAGTGAAGGTTCGAAGTAAAAAACTTCGAATTTTGAAGTAATTTTTGGGTACTTCGACCACTGAATAGTCCACCTTCGATTCGAAGTTGAAAAAAACTTCGAAATTCGAATATCGAAATTTATCATGTACTGTCTCTTTTAAACTTTGACATCGACCATTCGCCACCTGAAAGCTGCCAAAGTGCTGTTTTAGCCTATGGGGAAACTCCTAGAACCTGTATGGAGGTAATTGGGGGAGTTTGGGAGATCGACGGTCAAAGTTAAAAAAACTTTGAATCGAAGTAGATCGAAGGCGCTATTACTTCGATCGTACGATTCGAAGTAGGCCAAATACAGACCACTTCGACCCCCAAATAACTTCGACCTCAATTTGGTTGGTCTTTTTGAATTCGAGTTTCAACGTTTTTTCAATTTGAAACGCAACCCTTGATAAATCTGCCCTTAAGGGTAATGGCAGGTATAATGGATCGAGACCACGACTCCACTTCTTGATATGGCTGTATCTGGATACATTACACTGGGTCGGGCGCAGACACATGCAGTGGATTTTGGTGCTAAAATGCAAACTCTTGCATTTTGGTGCCAAAATCCATCATATGTGTCTGCACCCAGGCCGTTGTAAGATATCCTGGCACAGACACATCAAGAAGCATAGGATGGATTCTTGGTCTGCATTTCTCTACTTTCATCACTATAAGATGATCAGCTTCAGTGGACAATACTTTAAAAGAAAACTATACCCCCAAAATGAATACTTAAGCAACAGAACAGAACAGAATTCTACCAAACTGGTATATACAGTATATATATGTAAGTAAATCTTGCCCTTTTACATCTCTTGCCTTGAGCCACCATTTTGCGATGGTCTGTGTGCTGCCTCAGAGATCACCTGACCAGAAATACTGCAGCTTTAACTGTAACAGGAAGAAGTGTTGAAGCAAAAGACACAACTCTGTCTGTTAATTGGCTCATGTGACCTAACATGTATGGTTTGCTTGTGTGCACAGTGAATCCTACGATCCCAGGGGGTGGCCTTATTTTTTAAAATGGCAATTTTCTATTAAGGATTACCCAATGGTACATATTACTAAAAAGTATATTATAATGAAAATGGTTTATTTACATGAAGCAGGGTTTTACATATGAGCTGTTTTACTCAATATCTTTTTATAGAGACCTACATTGTTCGGGGGGGTATAGTTTTCCTTTAAGGAGAAGCAAAAGCATGTTATTCTTGGGGGTGCCAAAAGTTAGAGATTTCTGAATATTAAAACAAGATAAAATCTGTCTAGAAATCAAGATATCTGATTATGATTAAAGGTTGTAACTTATGTCTTAAGTTCACTAAATTTGTCATGTCAGCTCTATGCTATATAAAGGTGAGCCATTGAAGAGTTAAATATAGCAGTATGGTAAATGACTGAACTGCTAGGCTAAATAGCATTACAAAGCTTCTAGATTAATTAATCTGTTCACTCATTTTGTACTTTGTTCCAACTTGTTCTTTTTTGAGAAGTCATCTTGAAACAAACTATACTGTTCTAACCTTAGTGAAAACTGTCCTGTCTGCCATACATTCAGAGGCATCCATGTATGGAAAACTCCAATTATAGTTCATACATGTGTTTTGCCAAAAGTGACTCCACACAGCCTGATGGCTACAGATTCTCATCAAGTCTCATATTGTCATACAGGGAAGTCTGTTGTTCACTTTGGATTGTATACCATTCACATTAACATGAGAGCAATGAAAATGACTTAATTTTGAAAAACTAGTTAAGCTAATTGTAGATGAAGCTCACAGACAGGAATTTTGAAATAAATTACAACAGTATATAGGAGAATAGGGAGTAAGAATTATGTGTGTTTTCACAAATGATGTTAAAGGAGAAGGAAAATCGTTTAGCACTTGGGGGTGCCAAATGTTAGGCACCCCCAAGTGATTGTATTGACTTACCTGAAACCCTGGGCTGGTGCTCCTATCAGCAGAAAACTGCACCGGCCCGGGGTTATACCACTGAGCATCACGGAGCGATCCTCTTCTGGCTTCTTCTTTCTTTGCGCGGCTGCACATGCGCATTAGAGTGAAAAGCCGAACTTTAACTAAAAATCGGCTATTCCGTTCACCTGCGCATGTGTTTTCCCCAGGAAATTTGAAGAAAGAAGAAGTCAGAAGAGGATGGCTCCATAGTGCTCACTGGTATAACCCTGGGTCGGTTCAGTTTTCTGCTGATAGGAGCACTGGGGTTTCAAGTAAGTAAATATATTCACTTGGGGATGCCCAACATTTGGAACCCCCAAGTGCTAAATTACTTTCCTTCTCCTTTAACTAAATAGAAATTATATTTTTAAGCTACGGAAAAAATACTGTTTTGGGAATCTACTTATTCAAAAGTACTTGCATCAAAGAGGCACAAGTCAACCATAGGGCAGATTGTAAACAAAGGGGGTCCATGGCCAGGCCCAGATTTGTAGCAAGGCCACAAATGCCGGCAAAATAGTAGGGGTGGAATGCTGCCCAGCCACTTTCTGAAGAACACTAAGAACATCCCAGTGCTTGGGCTTGGGGAGTGTCACCAGAGTTAGTGGCTGTAGCTTCTGCTATGATATATACAGAAACGTGGGTAATGGCATAGTGAGGAGTGAAATTTTTGCCAGGTTTCACCCATAAAAGACGCCCAAAGACTCCAATGGGTGAAAAAAATTGCAGTGTATCCAAAACAATTGCACGTGTCAAACAAAAAATTGTCTTCCATAGACTTCAATGCATGTGCCGAATTTTTCGCCGTTTCGTGAATTTTGGGTGAAGCAAAACAGGTCAGATTTTCCCATCGCTAGTAGAGTTTTTTTTGTTTGTTTGCAGAACAGTTAGTAAGTTAGGCACCAATGTACTGTACATAACTTGTATCAGTGCAGGTGCATGCTTTTTGTACAGTTGGGGGGATGCAGGTAAAGAGACAACAGAAAGCAGTAGGTGGATACAAGGGGGTGTGCTGGCCAAGTGGCAACAGTGGGGAATTGTCAGCAGCCAGTGTATTACTGGGGTGTTCGGGGTAATGGCAAACAGCATGTTTGAGAAGTATGTAGTAATAAAATATAAGTTGTGGAATCACAAAAATAAAGCATTTATTTTTCAAAATCTAGCTAATAAGTAAACTATAATTTGCTAAAAGGAGATTACAAAGAATGTACATCCAAAACTGCACAAACTGTTTGTTCTGCACAGCTGGAAAATAAAAACAAAGACCTGACTGCTATTGGCAACTGCCAATTTGCACCTATACAGTATTTGTGAATAGGTCTCAGTAAGTAAGTGATTATTTTTGCAGTAAATTAGACAGTAATCCAGGTTAGAAGCATTGTGAGTTTTGGAATAATGATTTTGGAGCTGCTGAACATTCCACTGAAATTGCTAATGACAGTTAAGAATGTGAGAATCTTTCCACTGTCTGTGATGTACGGTCAGCAAAATTAGAGGGGCCAGCATTACAAGTGGAAGTGAGACAACATTATTTTTTGCCTTAGATGCAAACAAAAGGGGGGATTTGTTAGGATACAAAGCAGTAATAATTCAAGATAACCATTTTATTTCAAACTTAGGCCATCAGACCTTTTCAATGGTATGTTATTCTACCCCAGCTATGGTTTAACTCCCAACATGTTATGTATTAGTGCCATAAATAGCTTAGAGAAACAGCATAGCAAACACTAAATGTGTGCTCCTTATTCAGAAGGAACAGGCACAAGTGAGTTATGGGTAGGACTCAAAAAAAGCACAACTGCACAGCCAGAAAATGCGGAAATGCTCATAGCACTATCCAGTGTTTTAAAAACAGTGGGACATCTATTGTCTGTTGGCTTATCTGCTGCCAGATAGTATGCAATTCATCACTGTTTGTACCCCTAAACCATTCACAGAGGATTGTTTAACCCCTAGCTTGCTGACAACATACAGGTAGAGCCTACTATGTCCTTTATAAAACCCATAGATGTTAGTGTTACAGTGCTAAAGAGATGCAAAAAGTTACAACGCAGTTGCATTCAGGGAGCTTCATGCACCAAGTGCTGAGATGTGGATTCACTCCCTAAAGCTCCCAATAGATGCAAAGATTTCTATTGCTGAATGACGATTTTAGCGAAGTCCGACCAATCCTTCGAAATTATCGTGCGGTTAGTGGGATTCGAACGGTCGAACATCTTACGATTTTTTGGCCGACATCTATCAGGAAATTGATCGGCCAGGTTAAAAAATCTTTGTCGGTCCCAGTGCAATGTATCTAGGTCTGCAGGGCCAAGCAGGCAGCTCCCCTTTGTTTTCCTAGCAAATTGGTCTTTTTAGTTGATGGTCAATTCGTACGGTCATACGATCATTCCGAGATAATCGTGGTCTCACGATGATGATCGGATCTCAACATCTCAACATCTAAGACCAGCTTAAGTTAGGGGACATGATAGGGGAGGCCTATATGCTAATGAGGGTGGTATTGGGGGCTTAGCTTAAGGTAAAGTCAGAAGTTGCAGGACTCACCACTACGTGCTGGTGCAATCCCTTGTTTGGTATCTTCGGTCATACAGAGGGTACTGCAGTCATGGGCCCTGTAGCAGAGGGAGGCACTGAGATGCAAAAACGTGATTCAAAAGACACAGGATTTTGTTACATTGCACAGAGTTATGGCCATATGGTACCTGCACAAAATAACCCTATTGCCAGCACAAATTTCATTTATTTGATGTATGGCTTGCATTTGTTAGCATGGCAACAGGACCCATAGATCAAGGTTGCCAATTGTAGAACATTATCCTGTACTTGAGCCTTAGGCTAAATATGGTGAGTGTACTGTACTTTTTGTATTATTTAGTATAGGGTCCATATAGTGGCTAAATTAATTTTTAATAAACGTTACAGGTAAGGGCCTGGATAAACAGAAGCACATTTTTTCCTTTCTTTAAAATTCAAAGCAGCCAATGAAACCTGCTTTTCGGCAAAAAAAAAAACAAAACAGGCAAATGTATTGTCAATTGTCGCTTATCAATGGATAAAGTTCCTACTTAGTATTTTCTGGAGTTATGCATTGTATGCTGACAGCGCTTGGTATGTGGGCTGCTTGGCAGCTGATCAAACCTTGAAAACTTAAAACATCTTTTCAAACAAGACAGGGCGATGAATGATTGCCCACAATTATAAAACGCTTAAAGGAAAAATATACTTCTAGTTTAATATTTACTTTAAACACAGGAAGCAAACACAAGTATATCCAAGCTCTTATTTTTTAGATATAAATGTATCTATAGCAGCTGCAGTATTAAATTCCACAGCATAATTTTACATCTCCACAGACACCAACAATAACAAGGAACCTTGTGGCCATAAATAGGTGGATCTGCCGCAATTTTGTTACTTTGAAGAAGCAACTTGGCAGCTCCTACACTTAGGGGCCGATTCACTATGGGTCGAATATCGAGGGTTAATTAAAACTCGATATTCGACTAGGAATTAAAATACTTTGACTTCGAATATCGAAGTCGAAGGATTTAGCGCAGATAGTTCGATCGAACGATCGAAGGATAATTCCTTCGATCGAACAATAAAATCCTTTGAATCGAACGATTCGAAGGATTTTAATCCAACGATCGAAGGAATATCCATCGATCAAAAAAAGTTAGCCTTCCCCATAGGCTAACATTGACTTCGGTAGCTTTTAGATGGCGAACTAGGGGGTCGAAGTTTTTTTTAAAGAGACAGTACTTCGACTATCGAATGGTCGAATAGTCGAACGATTTTTACTTCGAATAGTTCTTTTCGAAGTCGTAGTCGAAGGTCGAAGTAGCCCATTCGATGGTCCAAGTAGCCCAAAAAAACTTCGAAATTCGAAGTTTTTTACCTTCGAATCCTTCACTCGAAGTTAGTGAATCGGCCCCTTACTGTATTTATAACATTGGCTGCCATCAGAGAGGTAAGGCGGGGGTCCATTTTTGGCCCGAGGTTGAGGCCCAGCCATGTAGCAGTTAATGGGTGGCACTGGTGGAAATATTCCCCAACAGCACAGTTTAGCTTTAGAAGTGGTATTGCCTTGTGGGTGTAAGGTACAAAATGGTGGTATTTATCACAGATCGTGGGAATTATCTAGAGTCTTATTGCCTGTTGGCTGCATGGCAGCATTGGAAGTGATTTTGCATGGCAGCTCCAGGATAGAATTGAAAGCAGCATTGGCAGAATGATCTGTAAGGTAGTACTAAAAGCTGTGTCCTTAGCCATCATGATTGTAGTGCTGGAAGCAGTATTCACTGGCAGCTACAAGAAGCACTGGAAGTGCTACCCCAGAGCCTACAGGGTAGTTGGCAATGTGTGGGCTTCCTAGGAGTGCCAAAGTTGATATAGCAGTATGTACAACATAAAATGTACTGCCCACAACATTATAAAAACACAGGTTTTATTTAGTTTTGTAACTAGAGCTCATTATTTTATGCTTAGACACTCATTATAAATACACAATAGGTTTGCCTGTGACTTAGAGTGCACATGTGTGTATGTGTGTGGGGGTGGAGGGCAGGTTCAACAGTAATATTAGTGTGACACAACTTTATCATACTACTTGTGAACATAACTGATCTTTTTTGGCTCAGGGCCATCATAAGGACCTACATCCATATACATTGCCCGACCCATTTAGCAAATAAGGAGTTAACTGAGTCCTGAACTGACCGTCCCTGAAGAGATCCCCAGTTGGAGCTGAGACTTATGTTGGAGAAGAATGCCTGGCATTCTCCTAGCTGCCTGGAGACACATTTCCCTACGACTGAATTAGAACTCCTTGAGCGGATGAGCCTAAGGTACTAAGCAATATGTGAGCTATTATGAGCCTCACCAGTTGTTCCACCTCTCTCCCACTCTCAGCCTCTAAATGGACAAACCAACAGGCCAAGGACTATAAAGCACCAGGCAGTCAGTAAAACTCTGTGATTCTTCTTATTCTATTTCCCATAATTATTGCTGGAAGCAAAAATCACACTCATTGTTTGTGGTGTGGTAATTTCTTAAAAACTGTTCACATAGCAATGGGTGGACCTGTGTAAGTAGTTAATTATAAGTGTACATACATATTTCTCTGTTTCTCCAACGTACTGTACACTGCTGTTATGACTTGCATGCACACACAGCTTAGAGACAACATGGACTGGCTGCGCAATTGAATTTCAGGGAAACGTTGTGCAGTGCTGCAGTGGCAAATATGCATCAGGGAAACACAAATATATGTTACAGTATGTTCTTATACAAGAATAAAGGCAGGGCTGCCATCAGGGGGGACAGGTTGGACAAGTGTCCCGGGAAGGGGGGCCCGGAAGTGCTGCACTTTTGAAAGAGCCGAGCCCCCCTTGAGAGTGCCAAAGCTTTGTAGCCATTTTTGAAGTCCCGAACAGCCGAAATGAGGAAGTGCCGAAAAGCCAAACAGCTGAAGTCCTGAAACGCCAAAAAGACCCAAAGTCACGAAAGGAGGCAATGTTGAAATCCTGAAGCCATGAGTTCAATTCTACAGAACACCAATTTGTGTTTTTTATTTTTTTTTAATCCCCTGGCCACCAATGTATTATTTTAATATTTTATAGGCCCCTGCCACCAATGGTTTTTTTTTAAATATTTCTTGGGGCCCCAATTTTTTTATAACTTAAAAGGGGGGCCCTAGCCGCTAAGGTTTTTTTTCAAAAAAATTATGGGGCCCCAATTTCTTTTAACTTGTAAGGGGGGCCCTAGAACCAATGCTTTTTAAAAATATATTCTTTGGGGCCCCAATTTAACTTGTGTGTGGGGGGGTTACTTTTTTAGTGCTGATGTCTGTGTGGCTTTTAACTGTAATGTGGAGTGGGCGGGATCTGGGGTGGGGTGGGGTTTTGGCTCCAGGGTGAGCAGAGCCCAGGGGTCCCCAAAAATGTTGTTGTACGGGGCCCCATGATTTCTATTGCTGGTCCTGTATATAGGGCATTGGTATGCACTTTTGGGAGACTGAAGCTGTACACTATACCAATCAAATGTGATATCTGGCACACTGGCAGTGATGGATTTACTGCATTGAGAGAACAAGGGAAGAACTGTGCATAACCAGTGCAGCCAATATGAATGATGAGATCTGTATACCCAGTCAGATGACCCCTGCTTCATATGCATAATGGCTACATGCACATATTAATGAACTATAAAGGAATAAAAATAATAAAAATAAAATGTATTTTCATGCAGACTGGCAACCTAACGAGAAACATAGTTACATGCTTACTATCTCCCAGGCAGAACAATTAGCTAAGGGGCCAGTTTATTAACATTCACATTTTTTCGTTTTCCGAATCACACTGTTTAGCCCTAAAAATTGTGTATTAGAATAATTACTTGAAATCACAAAAAAAATATTATTTACATTTCTTATTTATTAAGTGTAAAAACCACAAAAAGCTCTAATACAAAACTTTTCCATCTAAAAGCTGACAAGGTCATATAGAAGTCAATGGGTGCAGTCCTTTTCCAGTTGTAAAATCTTTCTTTGCTTTTGTTTGTTTACTTTTTTTTGTAATCTTACGAAAATGAAGATTTTGTATTCATCCTGCATTTTTATCAGTTCGTGTTTTTTATATTCACATATTTCAATAAATAAGTAGACATTCATGTTTGTTTAAAATGTGAGATTTAAACAAGGCGAAGTACCGAATATTCTATTACTTACATCATATTCTGTGAGCCGAAAATGCTTCAAAGTCCAAAAAACACTGCCGTCTTTTCCTTTTTTCAGCCTGATTGCTTGCAAAAGACCTAACTTAAACTTTTTTGGGGTAACCGGTACTCCCCATACATTTGCAAACATATGGAACATTAATTTTACACTGGGCACATGTGTAGGGCATTAAAATAACTCTATTGTCTTTATTAAGGTTCCCTGGACATGTGTTTTAAAAAGTGTAATATGTAAGTATATGCACCAACATTTAACATTTAGAATTTCTAATGCTAACAGACTGCTGAAGCTCAAATATGGCAGCCACCTCGTAGAGGAACATGGGGGATCAGATGTGTAATGTAAAGGTTCTGTGTGTAGATGTATAAGCATTTGTGAATACTTTTATGGCAAAATTATAGATCACATGCAAAGACAATGTTATGATAGATGTAAAAAAAAGGTTTAATTTCTGGTGTCAGTATCTCTTTAAGAGTCTCTCGTGACTTAATACATACAGTACTAGCCTCAGTGCTAGTGGTTACAGGGTAAAAGACTGGAGTGATGAAACTACACTTCTTGGATGCCTTCGGTTCCAGCGTGAAACTGGATATTGCCTTGGCCCATTGGGTGTCACATAACAGGCACACCCTGGGCAATAAAATACACATGTTCCTAGGTTAACTAGCCTATCAATATGCTGATTACAAATTCATCTGGCTACAGAAATCACGAGCAAAATCACAGGTCTTATATTACTGCATGAAATAACAAACTAGCTGCTTGGAGAGGGACATTTATAGCTCTTCCATATAGAAACAGAAAATTTGCACAAAAACAACATTCAAATAATAGGCATTGTTTATTACAAGATCATTTCATGATAAATTATAACGTTTACATTTTATTTAGCCTATCCTCTCTGCCATTATTCCCAAAGCATCATACATATTAGCAGGGAGCATCAAAACTGGGCCCAACAGCTTATACTTACAGAATATGTACACTGCATTATGTGAATTCTCTAGTAATGCAGAATAGGATTTTAGAATACCAGTTCACCTTGTGTGCAACCATAGCTAATTACATTTAATTTCATCACCTGAAAAATGGAATTAAATGGATGCCATGCACACCATAAAAGCACTTTACATTCCTTTCCAATAATGTATAAGAAGACATCCAATAACAGAAGCCAGCTAAATAACAGGCCTGGAGAAGAACTGCTGAAGAGATCTGCCTTAGTAGAATCATTTTATGCTTTTAGTCTAGGCCTCTAGTGATGGGCAAATAAATTCGCCAGACACTAATTTGTGACTAATTTCCGCATTTAGCCGCAAGCAAATTAATTTGTAAAACAGCGTCGACAATTCGTCACCAAAAAATTGTTGCACGTCAAAATTGGAACACGCATAAACATTGTTGCCTATCAAAATTATTCGGACGCCCATTGACTTCAATACGTTTCGCAATTTTTTAGTGAATTTGTAGTAAATTCGCAAATTTTTTTGGGAAGCGAAATGGCACAGATTCGTCCACCACTATAGCCCTCTAGATTTCTACATCTTTCTACATCTAAAACATGTGTACTTTTCTTTAGCAAGGCCTAACCCTCTCTATACCAACTGAAGAAGTAGAGTATCCCACCACAAACCTAAATTATCTTTGATATGATCTCAAATGCCATAAATGACCTATAAATTATACTTGTGAAAAATGACTAATGTTATTAGTTATGTGCTAATATCACAACTTTACACAGTCAAAGGAATAATATATGTTCTACTTTGAATATGAATATGAATTTGATGACCTTAGTATTTGTTGACCTTCACATACATCAATACACACCAGTTTGGCACAGATCATAGAACTGACTTAACCCAGATGGATCTTGGGAAGGTGCCTGCTGCTTTGCTTCATTTGTGACCTGTGATATCCTTATATTACACAGTGGGGGATACATTATTTCCCTCATTGAAAATGTATCCAAAGGTTTAATGTAGTGCTTTAACCTGAGCATTTGATAAGGGATTATCTACATCCTTGTCTTTTCCCACCTGTCAAAACGTGGTGATTATATGTCTTGCAACTGAATTACTGCTAGCAATGGAACATCCTATTTATAGCATATACACATCTTCAAGCATTTCACAAAACAAAAAAAAGCTGCTTGTGGCAACAGACAAGCCTATGTATGTTCACATCCCATGGAGCCATTTGCTTCATAAGCATCACCTTTGAAAGATTGGTCTTGTTATACAGTCAATAAGCACTTTGCCGCACCTGATCCCATTCTAGGTGCTTTCAAAATTCAAATATTCAAACATTTTAAGCTTTCTGAAAATCTCTTCTCACTCTTTTAAGTGGCAGCTTCATTCAAACTTACACCGGACTCCTTCTACTCACACTGAAGGCCATACTCTTGTTCTTTTATTCTTGTTTCGCTCACTATTATACTATTCAGTCTAATTTCCTTTCTGATCACATTATCTAGTGTTATCTTGTCATCACCTTACAATATCACACATGTATAGGTATAACATATATAGTAGACCCACTACAATTTTAAGCATGAAAAACTCAGTCTGAACAGCTTCCCTCTATAATGATAATCTCTCATCAGCTCTTGTTTTTTCCACTATTCTATATTAACTTGCTACCTTACAAGATGCTACTGATCAGCCAAACACCATTCAAGGAAGCCATAATATAATCTTGACTTTCTTTTCTTAAAATATACTGTGTATTTAAAAATCCAATCCTTTATACTCCCTATACTCTTTTTTTACCTTTGCCTCTCATTACCTCACTCCATTCACTATTCCAAGATTTGGCAACCATTTGTCGCTGAAAATGGTTGCCAAACACCCCCCTTACCATTGAATCTATAAATCCCTAAAGACCATAGGGGTGACAAGTGCATAAAACAGGCACAGGCAGACTTTTGGAGTGTAAAGACCTGTGCCCTAGTGATTTCACATAAACGATGAGCCTAAGGGCAATGACATATGAGGAGACTAGTTGCCCGCTACAAATACCTTGTTCTGCAAGCGATTAATCTCCTCCAAATGCTTTCCCACAAGTGATAAAGTGAATTGACGGTGGTAAAACATATGCAGTGCCTCAAATAATCTCCTCATGTGTCATTTTGCTATCACACAACTAGGGAACTGAGACCCACTGTGCCCATGACCCTTTGAACTGAACTCAAATCCACTGGTGATGCCACAGAAGGGGACGGCCTGCCACTGACACCAAATGGGAGGACTTGCCAGAAGTTCATACAATAATTAGCGTAAAACCAAGATGATTCTATAAATGTAGTTTTAAAAAACACACCATCCACAGTGTGATAATACTTCCAGAACAAGTTGTACAAATGAAGCAGAAAATGGCAGTCTGCATTTCATCTTTTATTAGTGCTTATCACGACATGGTGTTGTGTTGACCTGCACTGGTAAAATGTGGGTGTTTGGTTCAGAAACTCTACTATAGTTTATATAAACAAGCTGCTGTGTAGCCATGGGGCAGCCAACAGTCTGCAAGTGCCCACCCCTTTGTAATGCACAGTAATATCCTTGTGCATGTCAAAATCTTTCAAAATGTCAAAAAAAAGTCCAAAATTAAACCTGGAGGTGTCAGAAAGTAACATGCATGGGCTCAATGTAGAAGGTCTGGTAATACTAAAAGCAGAACCCACCACCTGCGCCAATTTTTTGACTCAAAACTATCCAACCGATGGGTTAACGCACAAGTCCTGAGGATATCAGATATACCTGCACCTCAATACTGTGCCTGCCCATAAGTACAACTCTGCAGCACTGTATTTGTAAAAGGCAGGTTGTGGGAGGTACACTGAGTGCAGTGGAGTCTTTTACTTTGGATTTCATGAGGACGTAAATTCCTGTTCTGGAGCAATTGCACATTTGAGGCAAACATACTATAAAGAATAACTAATTTGAGAAGATGTAGCAAAGGTTAAATTGGTACTCTTAACATTGTAAGCATTTGCAAATAGCGATCTCGTATCCTACTACAGTGAAACCTCAATTTTATATACCCTGCTCTTACTTTTTCCCTCATTTTACACCATTCTATTTTTGTGGACCCACCAATATATAATGTATAATACACTTCCCTGATTTTACATATTTTTTCTCTGGTTCCCTGAAAAACATAAACTATATTCAACCCATTCTATAGCAAGTGGGTACAAAATATATTTTCATAAAACTCCGTTACCAGAAATGTATAAAAGTCAGAGGAATATTCTCTTTTGGGCAACTTCTTTGGAACTTAAGTTGCTCTAGTTCAAAACAATCTTTATGACCTTGTTAAAGGACTGCACCACTGCAAATCACATTGAAGGTAACACACAGCTTGTCCTTAGAAAAAAGGGGTTTGGATGGATCATGGTATAACTGGACACAAAATCTCCTATTTTCTACTGACATCTAACAAGCACTTACAAAATATAACTAAGCAATTGTTTTTTTTTTTCTCTATAATTTCCTATAGGGAATATATTTTATGACACATCTGCTATGTTAATATCAATTTTCCAAAAATTCGAGGAGAAACGGGGACTAATGGGTCGCATAAAGGGGAATTCCAGATACTTTGGTCATTTAACATACAGCAAAATGTTAATATCAAGTAATCCAAATCCTTTGACTACATGTAGATACAAACTTAAATTCTTTATTGACTGTAATCAATAAATCATAATAATAATAATAAAAATAATAAATAAAAAATATAATACAAAATATAATAAAAAATAAATAATAAAAATAATAATGTTCATCACTTCTCTGATGAGTAATTATGGTATGCTCGTGCATAAGTCTTAAAGAGGTTGTTTACCTTTAAACTGTTAGTATGACGTAGAGAGTGATAGTCTGAGATAATTTGCAATTGGTTTTCATTTTTTATTATTTGTAGTTTTTGAGTTATTTCGCTTTTTATTCAGCAGCTCCCCAGTTCGCAGTTTCAGCTATTTGGGTGCTAGGGTCCCAAATACCCTAGCAACATGCATTGATTTGAAAAAGAGGCTGGAATATAAAGATGAGGAATAAAAAGTAACAATAAAAATACATTTGCAGCCTTACAGAGCATTTGTTTTTTAGATGGGGCCAGTGACCCCCATTTGAAAGCTGGAAAGAGTCAGAAGAAGAAGGCAAATCATTCAAAAACTATAACAAATAAATAATGAAGACTAATTGAAAGGTTTTTTAGAATTAGCCATTCTGTAACATAATAAATGTTAACTTAAAGGTGAACCACCCCTTTAATACCGTTATTTTCACTGATAAACAGATATCAGGGCAAGTTGCTTTAGGGAATTAATTTGCATTCAACACCTTTTTTTATTAAATATTCCGTAAAAACCTAGAGGCATTGCTTTCTTATTTACATTATGTTTATTATTTGGAGCTGCCATAGTGTTCCTTATCAAACCAGTCATCCACAAACCTCAGAAAAGGTCGGAAAAGGTCGAAATGCTTGCTTGGATTTATTCTGCTATTACATTTGCAGAAATATAATTCATAATTCTTAATGGCTGAGTATACTAGGTACAGGTGTGGGGCATTTGCAAGTGTATCCAAAGCTAAGATAATGAAAAATGAAGGGTGGGAGTAATTCACAATGGAAAATCTAAGCTTATCTGACCATAAACTTAATTTTCTGTGGTTTATAAGCTGTCTGGCAGTGGTGGGGCTCTAGCGGCTGTGTGCAGTAGAGAACACAAACACAATTTGTTACACTTTTCGTGCATATCTTCTGCTAGGAGATTTTGGAGCGGAAGTATAATATAGGCATTCACTGGAAGGATTGAAATCCTAACTCTCAAGGTCACTCCATACACAAGAAATCTGAAATTGCCACGTGCCATTGAGCAAACATGTGGTTGTGCTGTGAGTATCATTTAGAGAGACGCTTGGTAGACCTTCTTCCATACTGTTTGTTCCTCAGATGTCAAGGAACACTGTGACCACTGTTATCAATGGGTCCTGCTTTGTTAGTCACAGGCTATCACCATGCATTGTTGTATTTATATATACTTTGAGCAAAGGTGTTTTCCCTTAGATACACACATATTACATTTTCCCCTAATTGTATAGTAGTTGTCTATAGGTATTCCCCCGCCCTTGCCTTGATTTCTGTAACCCTTCACCTGTCCAGTGACATATTTGACTCTTTTCTGCTTGCTTTCACAAATAAAACTAAATATATACCTTCCCAACAACTAAACAACTATCACCCCCATTATTCCCAAGTGGCATCTTCCTGCAGGGCCTCTGCTTAGAAGAATGAATGTCCCTGGTATATATTTAAACACTGAGGCAAATACTGCCCCTCTCCCTCCCATTGCTCTGAAGCTAAAATAAAACCTTGTAAGGAGCAGTAGAGTTAAATGCGAAGAAGCAGCGAACATGGGGTGGGGGAAGGTCGAAGTGAACATGCCAGCTGCTAGTGGGGCTATCATTTCTTCAGCTGCTGCCATTATTTTCAGAAACACGTCCAGGTTGTCATGTCACACCGGCAAGGAGAGCTACAGACTCCAATGCCTCTAGCAGTGGATTAGATTGAGAATTAGACAGCATATTAGACAGTAAATGCTTGGCCCGGATAGTTCCCTTAGTCACTGCAATCTTTCAGAACTTAACCTTAAATGAGTTTCCTTAAATGAGAAGGATCTAGGGGTCTTTGTAGATAACACGTTGTCTAATTCTGGGCAGTGTCATTCTGTGGCTACTAAAGCAAATAAAGTTCTGTCTTGCATAAAAAAGGGCATTAACTCAAGGGATGAAAACATAATTATGCCTCTTTATAGGTCCCTGGTAAGGCCTCATCTGGAGTATGCAGTGCAGTTTTGGACTCCAGTCCTTAAGAGGGATATAAATGAGCTGGAGAGAGTGCAGAGATGTGCAACTAAATTGGTTAGAGGGACGGAAGACTTAAATTATGAGGGTAGACTGTCAAGGTTGGGGTTGTTTTCTCTGGAAAAAAGGCGCTTGCGAGGGGACATGATTACACTTTACAAGTACATTAGAGGACATTATAGACAAATAGCAGGGGACCTTTTTACCCATAAAGTGGATCACCGTACCAGAGGCCACCCCTTTAGACTAGAAGAAAAGAACTTTCATTTGAAGCAACGTAGGGGGTTCTTCACAGTCAGGACAGTGAGGTTGTGGAATGCACTGCCGTGTGATGTTGTGATGGCTGATTCAGTTAATGCCTTTAAGAATGGCTTGGATGATTTTTTGGACAGACATAATATCAAAGGCTCTTGTGATACTAAGCTCTATAGTTAGTATAGGTATGGGTATATAGAATTTAATTAAAAGTAGGGAGGGGTGTGTGTATGGATACTGGGTTTTCATTTGGAGGGGTTGAACTTGATGGACTTTGTCTTTTTTCAACCCAATTTAACTATGTAACTATGTAACTATGTAACTATGTAACTATGTAACTATGTAACTATGTAACCTCTATTAGATGTATGTGACAGGCAAAGATAATAAGATGGCAGATTCACGTATGTCCTATGTTTGGCAAAGTAGAAATACACTGCTAATAAATTAAGACCACTTATATACCTACTTAAGTGGAACTTTCATTCACGTTCCCCTGAGCACAATGCAGAGAGAAGACATTGGTATTAGCATTGTTACCCATTGTTATGTATTTATATTATTAGCCTAGATCAGGGGTAGGCAACCTGCGGCTCTGGAGCCTCATGCGGCTCTTCATCCTGCTTGCTGCGGCTCGGTCTTGCGGCTTTACTTGTCACGTCGTCTATACAGCCCTCGCACTTGCTGGCGCTTCTTTAGTGTGCGACTGCGGTAGCTAACTGTTAGCTTACATCGGTCGCACACTCAGGAAGCCGCCAGCAAGTGCCTGGGCTGTATAGACGTCCCAGGAGTGACAGGCAAGACTGAGCCGCAGCAAGATGATTCATCATGGTCCTTATCTCGGTCACACACTCAAAACAAGAAAGGGAAATTCAGCATGGAGCTTCAGAAACAGAAGTCACATTAAACAGATGGGAACAGTAGCATTTAATAGGGCTATTCAGTTTTATTTATTTCAAAGTAAGCCTACACATACACACTGCACTTTTATTTGTTGTATCCTGTTATTGTAACAGTTAAAATGAAAAAAAAGGTTAAAACTTTTAAACGTTTATAAGCTGTGTTATGTTTTGCGGCTCCAGACTTTTTCTCTTTAGTGGAAGAGGGGGCAAAATGGCTCTTTTGAGTAAAGGTTGCTGACCCCTGGCCTTGATTAAGCCTTTATTTTATTAGCATTAAGGTATATATACATATAATGAATGTAATGTTAAATCATTTATACCAGTCCCTGCTCCAGTGAAGCTCACAGTCTTTTTTCCTACCACAGGCCCACAAACACATAAAATAAGAAACCCAGAGAAAATGGAGTGAACACACAAACACATTGGAGATACAGTAGTATCTCATTAATACTAAACATTAATTAAGTCATTTTTTGCCCTCTTGTACTGTGCTCCACAAAGAATAGAGTACAAGGACTGTCTGCATTTGCCAGTTTTGTATTAAGGAGGGGTGAGTTGGAAGTGGCACATTGGCATTCAATATATAACTCCCTGCATCAGCAAAGGCTGGAACAAGGGGTAGGCAGGAAAGGAATAGGCCTAGAGTGCAACTGTCGGTTATGCATACTCTTTTGCCTGTATTCCCCTAGTTTTGTCCTGTTTGCAAGTTTGGAGTTCAGTGGGGAAGGGTGGTGGTCCAAGTGCCAAGGGGACTGTAATCAATAAATCTTTCATGTTAGGAAACAGCATTTTATACAAAAAAGGCTTGTTTGTTTTGTTGTGGCTTTCATTCACATTTATTGTATTCAAATGTTTTTTTTATCATTTTTTTTATCTGGAGTTGCTAATTTTTCATATTCATTGCAACACTTCATACTGAGAGATATTTTCAGTGGCAAAACAAGAACTTACTGGGTTCTATTTCAAAATCATATTGTCTCTTTTTTCAAAACCCAAACCAAAGGACCTACCACAGATTTAGAACCCTCCCCCAATACATTGCAACTAAATCTGCATGTTATACTCTAATAAGGTAAAATATATATATAGTAGACAAGCATTAAAAAAAAAGATGATCTCCATGGTGGTTCCATAGGTTTCTTCTTTACACCACCACCAGTAAGATGATGTCCAGTTTTGGGCATAGCTATGCATGTGCTACATTAGCAACTGATAACTAGAATATTTATAAAAGGAAACTCAAACATGTCATCATGCACATTCAGCAACTTATAGTCCTGGAATCTTATAGAGCACCACATTGTAGTGATGCTATGAAGGATCCTTCAGGGTGTCATTTACAAATGCCCTAAAGGGTGCAAAAATCACACCACTTAGTTCTCATACACTGATCACTGTGGCATATCTTCATATCCAAAATTGTAACAGACAGCACAATTCAGGAATATATTTAAAAAGCATTTATTTGTTACTTCATGGCTTTATAGACTGGACAGATACTAGCATATGTCCAGACTATAAAGCCATAGTAACAAATAAAGGCTTTTTAAATATATTCCTGAATGGTGCTGTCTGCTACAATTTTGGATTTCTAAAGTCGGTTGAAGTGGACACCTGGTTGATTCAGAAAAGAACAAAATTGGTGAGTGCTGGCTGACTGTTTGTTCATATCTTCATATCTGCAAACTGCAATCTAGAATAGATGAAGGAAGCCTCGTTCTTACCATTTGCAGGCAGAAGTAATACTTCAGAATGATGCTCAACTTAGGGGGCGGCTTACTTGCTCCTCCCCAGTCTGATTCTTTTGAATAAAAAGTCCTTTGTTACATACGCTGAAAAAATTTAGGAGGTATAACCTCCTTTATCAAGTGTTCTTAAAGGAGGTTATACCTCCGAAACGTTGTGTTGGAGATCGAAATAAAAGCACTAAGGATTTAGCACATTTGCTACTTGTGTGTGCCATCCAATTTTTTCAGCGTATGTAACAAGGGAACCAAGTAAAGCAGCAAGGTTTCTGGATAGAGCACCGCCATAATATAGCCATAGCCCTTTGAACTATTGGAAATTATTGAATGAAAAGTCCTGAATTTAATGTGATTTGACAGTCTAAATATTTCTGTACAATGTTATAAAGATCTCTGCAGCACCTTGCATATTGACCATTCTGCTTTTATGCATTAATGACAAAAGTGCTTAATTACAGGCAACAGTTCTGTTAGTGAGAAAACTCCCCAGAAACTCCCGGATGTCTGGGAATGACTTATGATACATACACCAGGGCTACTGCATGGTTACCAAAAATCTAAAAACATAGAAACAAGATGGGGACCGTATTTGTTGCACAGCAGAAAAAACTGCCTGGCTCCTGTGTATTGCTCACTGTAACTACCAGGCAGGCCAACTGGTTGCACTTCAACAAGGCCAAAACAATAGGGATTACTGTATGTCTGGGAATCCATAGGGAATGATGAGAATGTTATATACATGCTGCAAATCAGATGTGACAAAAAGAATGTGGATAAGGTACAGAATGCATCTTTGGGAAACTGCAGTCCTGTAAGTCATTCCTACTTGAATAGAGACCTATCTATAAATAAAGGGAAAGGGTGCTAGTATATTGCTTAACTGGCATATGGTCATTCATAAAGTCATGACTTGCTCTCATTTCCCTGTGCTGACTACTTAAAAATGTTGGCAATATGCCAGCCACTCCTCCTTTCTCTCTTGACTTAACCCTTTCTTTTCTTAAAGCAACATTTTGGGGTGCAATGCAAATTTTATATATTGGAAGCAATGCCCTTAGAAAAAAAGTTATCCATAAAAGTACATTTGCACTGCAGTTTACTCCAATTTTTATGTGTGGGTGTGCGGTGCTTTGTTAAATATACTTGGTGGAATTTTCTGTAAAATTAAACTTTTGTTATATTTTTAAGCTGTTGAAGAGAAGCCATGTTTTTGCCCCTAGGAGTAACCAAAAGAGTTTCAAGGTCAACAGGTGTAGATGTAAATGTACAATGTTGTAAAACAGCAAGTCTATTTTATGTGAGTCATGTTATAGAAATAAGATGGATGATGGAAATTGTGTTTTGCTGAGGCCCACAAGGAGATCCTATGATTCTCTGGCAGGCCAGTCGGACTCTGCTTGCACCATACAACAAATTCAAACAATTGTATTTCCTGTTCTCTGCATAAGAGAATGTAGTAAAACTATTTATTTACCAGTCTAGATATCTGTCTACCAGTCTGCACATGTATTGTGAAAATGTCTAATTTCATTAATTTATAGGGAAGGGTTATGGTTTGTTTATACAAGACCATTTAAACATTTAAACAAACCTTTTTACAAAGGTGGGAGGGGGATGGATTTCTGGGAAAAACAAAACAATCTCCCAGTAGTGCTCTATAATATCAAGAATCAGTAATGCTGAATATGTTCCCAGTGGCTAAAATATGTCACATACACATCCCTTGACAACCTCCGGCACTAAGATCTTATTTATTACGATATCACATTTTGTAGTATCATGTAAGACTCAGTAGATCACAAGAGGCAGAAGAAAGAAAGCAGGTGCCCTGAAGGAAAATAAATTATTTTATTATGCACTGAAGTGTGATAATCCTTCATTAGAATTTCTTTCAGTGCTCACATAGATGAGACTTGTTATTCAGGCACTGCAAAATATTCTCCATCTGACTTCAAGTATCTCCATTGACTGCAGCCTGAAGTGCTAATTCCTCAGATATCCAGGGATAAACAGAGGGAAAAGCATTGTGTCCACTGAAAGGTCAAACTACAGTCCAAGATTTTATCAAAAGAGGTACAAAAGTAATGTGATGCGGCAAGCAGCAGGCAGAACAGGCAGAAGTAGAGCATCTGCTTAAGACTTATTGGGGGAACATTCAATGGGGTGAACCCTGATATCACTTTTTGGTGAAGGTCATTAAAACAAAAGGCATCAATGCACCATGGACAGTATGTTACAATATGTACAAATGAGTCCCTGAAAGATCTTTGCTTGCATCAGATGGCACTTATATTTTTGTATTCACATAAAGGTGAAGTATAACCTACAAAAAATTATAGTGAATTGATTTATAAGTCCCATGACTTATAAAGTCTACATTTTTGGTTTTGTGTTACTATGTTCAGTGACTTGCACCCAGGCACCTAATGGATTTTTTTGTAGTGAGGAACGATGCATTTTTGGATAGAATATATATATATATATATATATATATATATATATATATATATATATATATATATATATATATATATATATAATCCACGAAGTAGCCAGCACTCACGAATAAAAGTTAAAGTTGCCTGGGTGCAGTATCAAAAATGTAATACGTAACTAGCACAGAGGATCCGCACTCTCAGGTCTTATATAAATATAAATTTATTTTTGTATGCAAGACTAACGTTTCGGCCTCCTCCGAGGCCTTTCTCAAAGTGTCTGGTGGTGGAAAAAACACACTTAAATACAGGTATTGGCGGGAAACTAGACAAATTGGAACTGACGTGGTAATAGCGTCACAGAAACGTAACTAGATTTAAATATCACTCATTACATACAAACAAACATAAAAATTGCAAAGTACATGTATAACTAAAGGTTATAAATCTACTAATTTAAAACAATCTATCCCTTATACAGAGAAAAACATGATGTTATGTAACAATGTTGCAAATCGTTAGTAATATTGTATCTACATAGTCATGCTGCATGTCATTACTTTGTTACTAAAACATCTTAAAATTGAGTAAGAATAGTGGGTCTAAACGGAGAGTCATTCCTTCTTTATGCTAAATACTTTGTCGATTATTAAAAATATTTATTAAAACTGCCACTCTGAAGACGGGGTACTGAATCTTTTAATTGTTCACCTCATTTTATTAACTAATTGGAGCCCAGCCCCTACGAATTAGAAAAACAGTGCTGGCTAAACCCATATGAATTAGCCCTATGAGACCCATAGCACCATCTAGCTGTCATGCTTAAATATTAGGTGTAGTTATTTCAACCGGGGATTGTGTGACCCGACAATTATATATATATACCCGGAACCGTCACCAACAAAATGTATATGGATCTAGACTATATGAGACTCGCTATCAAGGAAACTATCATTCTACCAATCTTCAGTGTCAACATTACATCCCAGCGTCCTCCGTGTGTAATGTGTCATAGTAAATGTGAATCAAATAAACAATATTAATTATAGAGCTAAACATTATTTAAGCAGCAAAAATGCCATGATTAAAAATTAAAATGTGTAGAAGTTAGGTGAGCATACCCCCGCATGCTTTGTTTTGGTGCGGGGGCCTGTGATGGATACGTTTACCTGACAAGTTCACCAAACCCCGTATATAGACACTATTACCCGAAGTAGGTAAAGTTGGACAGTAAATTAAGCCATCCTAGATGAAGAGACTTTGCGAAAGGAACTTTCATTTGGATCTGAAACAGACTGTGATGTATATTTTTTTAATTTTTCTTTTCCCACATTTTTTTCTTTCACTTTTTCACTTTTTTATTTTTTATGTATATATTTTTATGCATTTATTCTTCTCTATGTAAATGTTATACACTCACCCAGTCCTTAGTATTGTGTTCTTTTTTAGCCTTTAGTTTTCATGCGGGGGTATGCTCACCTAACTTCTACACATTTTAATTTTTAATCATGGCATTTTTGCTGCTTAAATAATGTTTAGCTCTATAATTAATATTGTTTATTTGATTCACATTTACTATGACACATTACACACGGAGGACGCTGGGATGTAATGTTGACACTGAAGATTGGTAGAATGATAGTTTCCTTGATAGCGAGTCTCATATAGTCTAGATCCATATACATTTTGTTGGTGACGGTTCCGGGTATATATATATAATTGTCGGGTCACACAATCCCCGGTTGAAATAACTACACCTAATATTTAAGCATGACAGCTAGATGGTGCTATGGGTCTCATAGGGCTAATTCATATGGGTTTAGCCAGCACTGTTTTTCTAATTCGTAGGGGCTGGGCTCCAATTAGTTAATAAAATGAGGTGAACAATTAAAAGATTCAGTACCCCGTCTTCAGAGTGGCAGTTTTAATAAATATTTTTAATAATCGACAAAGTATTTAGCATAAAGAAGGAATGACTCTCCGTTTAGACCCACTATTCTTACTCAATTTTAAGATGTTTTAGTAACAAAGTAATGACATGCAGCATGACTATGTAGATACAATATTACTAACGATTTGCAACATTGTTACATAACATCATGTTTTTCTCTGTATAAGGGATAGATTGTTTTAAATTAGTAGATTTATAATCTTTAGTTATACATGTACTTTGCAATTTTTATGTTTGTTTGTATGTAATGAGTGATATTTAAATCTAGTTACGTTTCTGTGACGCTATTACCACGTCAGTTCCAATTTGTCTAGTTTCCCGCCAATACCTGTATTTAAGTGTGTTTTTTCCACCACCTGACACTTTGAGAAAGGCCTCGGAGGAGGCCGAAACGTTAGTCTTGCATACAAAAATAAATTTATATTTATATAAGACCTGAGAGTGCGGATCCTCTGTGCTAGTTATATATATATATATATATATTTAATACATAACAGAATGAAAGCACTCACAGAAAAAAATCAGATTGAAGCAGATAAAACGCTTTACTGTGTGGACATCAACGTGTTTCGATCCTGTAGGGACCATCGTCAGTATGTCCTGTCATCGGTCCCTAAATCTACGGTTAGCACCCAGCCCATGCTAAAGGAGAGGTGAGTGCTGGTAACAAGCTCTATTTATATATATCTGGTATGGTGCACACAGAAAACTGGTTGTGTTAACGCATGGGTGCCGATCAATATTTGCATTTTATATCCCACATAACAAACCACAGTCTCAGGTCTTTCATTGCCAAAAAAATTGATTTATTCAATGTTTCGGCTCGACATCATGAGCCATCTTTAGGAAGTGAGTACTGTGTATGCAATCAAGACTATTTAAATGATCAAACACGCCCCAAAACTCACATGACGTTGAAAGTGGGCGTCACCCCATGCTCTCCTCCTCCCCTCCTGTACGCGCACGCATGCGCAAGCGCACAAACAGTACGCAGGACTGAAGAGGAGAGGAGCGCACTCAGCTGGACTAGGGGAAGGAAGCGGAGAAAGGTTCATGCCTGGCACCCTCCAAGCTTTGCGCCCTAGGAACGTGCCTACTCTGCCTACCCCTAGTTCCGGCCCTGCCTTCAGGGCTAGGGTTTCTAGCTTAAAAATCCACATTGACTTCTTCCTCAGTAGGTCTCTATTACCACCGCTCCATATATGGTCAATTAGTATATATAATTGGGGCAATGTGTGTTACATCTTAGCCAATGCTTGGCCAACGGTTGATCTGCTTTACCTGTAGCCAAGGCCAATCGAATTACACATCTAAGTGGTAGATGCCTTGCCCACATAATACAAGCCACAGAGGCATCAAGCCATATAAACTACATGGTCACTGGTACACGTTAGTCTGTGTTTAATCAAATATTTCTGGCCTGTTCTGCAACATTCCACTACACGTGAGGCAATTTGTACATTTAAAACATCCATTTTTCAGTGGCCTAACCAACCACGTGTGTCTACCCTTGGGCTCTGCTAACACATCCTTAACTACCAAGAGGTCGCTCCAATTCTGTTCCCTCCTATATGCTAACAGGGGTCTCTTTTTGTCCAAGAAGGTAAGGTGAGTATCCGAATTGATAATTTCCGACCTATTTATTAATGAATTTTTAATGGGTATGCTCGCAGTAATCGAATCGGTCGTAAAAATTAAATCTGGTTGTGAGCATTCTTTCCCATCCACTTGTAATAGCTCTTCCTGTGAAGTTATTTGGCTCTAATTGTTGTTCCTCAATTAAATCTGAGGAGTAGCCTCTGTTAGCAAACTGTTCAGCCAACTCAGAGTTGCAGTTCCAATGTGGTGCGATCAGTATTGTTCCTGATGACTCTCAGGAACTGTGAGTACAGAACCCCTCGGGACATGTTTGGGGGGTGGTGGGAGTTGGAATGTATCAGACTATTCCTGTCTGTAGGTTTTTTGTAAAGTCTAGTGCCCACTCGCTCCCCTTGCTTATAGTCAAATCTAAATAGTGCACTGACTGTCCGTCATAAGTCATGGTCAATTTGATCGGAAAAAGTTTATTTAGGGCCTCATCACCAAAAGAAATAAGTTCATCTACTGTGCCATTCCAAAGCAGTAATAGATCATCAATATATCATTTATAGAACTGAATCTTGTTCCCTCCCATTGGTAGCAAACATTTAGTTTCATATTGTTCCATGAAAATATTGGCAAAGGAGGGAGCAATTAGATCCCATAGTGGTCCCTGCCACTTGTAAATAAAAGGTATCTTGGAACATAAAGTAATTATGTGACAAAATCATGTCTAGCAAGATGACCAAAAATTCTACTGTGGGTAAACCATGGTGGTGTTTCTGCAATGTGGCCTTGCATGCTGCTATTCCTAGATCATAGGGAATGACTTGTGTAAAGACTTAAACATCCATAGTTACCAACACATAATCTGGTGGGACCCTCACCTCCTGAAGCATAATCAGTAGGTGCTTTGTATCTTGCACATACGAGCCCATACATCGAACCACAAGTTGCAAATAATGATCTAAATACTTGGCCACAGGTTGGAAAAAAAACCCCATTGCTGAGATGATGGGACATCCTGCTGGGACTGTTAGAGACTTATGTATTTTTGGTATTGTATAAATGAAGGGTATCTTTGGGAAATCAGTCCTAAGGTATTGCCCAGTAGTATCATTGATGTCTTAATATCTGACAGTTGCTCTAGGATCTCTGCCTCATAGTAACGTTTGTCAAGTATAACTATAGCTCTCCCCTTTTCATCTTGCCTCATTATTATGTCTTTATTGGCTTTCAAAGTTTTTATCGCTTCTCTTTCACTTCTAGACAAATTAGGATGACTTTTACACAGATTTTGGTGTATTTTCATTAGGGATGCACCGAATCCACTATTTGGGATTCGGACGAATCTCCGAATCCTTGGTGAAAGATTCGGCCGAATACCTAACCGAATCCGAATCCTAATTTGCATATGCAAATTAGGGCCAGGAAAGGAAAAAGTGGAAAAAAATCTTCTTTTGTGATGCAAAGGCATGTCATTTCCCTAGGATTCGGATACGGTTCGGCCAGGCACAAGGATTTGGCCGAATCCTGCTGAAAAAGGCCGAATCCTGAACCGAATCCCTAATTTTCATAGAATCCTTAGACAGTAGGCGAGTAAAAGTGGAAATTGCCTGGGCAGTATTACAGGGATCAAAAGTGCTTTTACTGGTAAAAATTGCTTTTTACTCACTTCCTGAAGATGGCTCACGATGTAGAGCTGAAACGTTGAATAAATTAATTTTTTTGGCAATGAAAGAATGAAAGACCTGAGAGTGCGGCTTGTTGTGAGATATATATATATATATATATATATATATATATATATATATATATATATATATATATATATATATATTTGTAGGGTATGTATATCTACAGGCTTGTAACCTTTCCATGAACAGTAATGATGCATCCAGGAGCGTGTAGTCTGCATTTGGGGAAACCTTCTTGGTATCCTAATGTTTTGGTTTCAAAATAACCTTGCACTCCCATGCACCTAACCGTGAGAGAAAGAAGGACTGAGTTGTAGAAGTGGCATTGCCATCTTGCTGACATACCACAAAAGCACTTAGGGGAGGAGCAGGGTTATTCTGGGTTCCCACCATCCCCCCCTTGCACGATATTGATGCACGAGTGTGTGATTTAACTATAGAGAGTTTCCAATTTAATTGTGTGAAACACATACACAATTGCTCCTTTATTCCATTGCACCCTGCTTTTAAAATGCCACAGGCCATATAATCCAAGGCCAAGATGAGACACATCTGTTTATATATATATATATATATATATATATATATATATCTATCTATCTATCTATATATATATATATATATATATATATATTTTTTTTTTTTTTTTTTTTTTTAATACGTCATATACCTAAACTTAAATCCCCTACAGTAATTGCCCTCTCCCCAGAAATGCATTGTTTCTTGATTTTGTCTTGGATTTCTAATTAACGTGCTTGAGCCAGATAAAGATAAATAAATGCAATCAATCAAATGACATTTTTATTTAACCATGTAATTGCCTGCTCCAGCAATAACACCAGTTATGGAGCAAAACATACTTTTAGGAAGGACTGAAACAAGGCGTTGGCACGAGGATGCCAAAGGTGTTTTCTAAATATAAAACCTTTCCCAGCACAGTTTTACAAGGACATGAATTATGGCAGTGATTGCTGTGCACATTTTAGAGGGAAACAGCTGGAGTCTGCAGCCCTATTTAAGTGTCCGATTTTATCCCAAAGTCACCAGAAAATAATCCATCTCTTTGGGAAGGAGCTGAGCGAGGAGCTTTTCATTCACAGACAGGGAGAGATGATGAGAGTGACTGGGTTTGGCATGAACTTCTTTACACGTACAGTGGCAGCACAAGGCAGGACAAACACACACGAGGGCACACTGCATGTCACGCACCGCTGCACCAGGCACTTACTAATGGATGTGCCATTCTCTTCTTGTAACAGAGCACTCCAGTGTATTGCATGGAGATATTTTATTGGCCAATTGGCAGCATATAATTGGCAACAGTGCACAATGCACTAATACTGGTGCAGGATAATGCTATAAAGAAATACAGGTATGAAATCGATGGAATCGATGGAATGCTTGGGACCTGGAGTTATCTGGCAAAGGGGTTGATTAGAGCTTAATGTCTTACTAAAAAGACATTGTTACAGAAAAAGAGGAAATTGGTTGAAATTAAAAATGTTTTTCTTAAATAGAACTTCTTGGAAAATGATATTTCTGTATTTTGGAGAATTGTGGCTAACTGATTGCAGGATAATAGTTCCCATACCTGTATATCATTCTGTTATTTTACACTGGAAAACATCCATTCAAGTCATTCTAGCTACACTCAAACATACACTAAGGTCACACACACACATACATGGAAATATATACTTTGTACATACTAATATATATATATATATATATTTATGTATAAATTAGCCTAGATCCTACACCTAGGGTTCAACCTTTCTTCAATACTTGCTTTGTGGCTTTACACTCATCTCGTAGGATAAGCAATATGAAATAAATAGAGTGATAGCTCCTTTTCGATATGTAATTAATATACAAAAGCAGCAGCAGCAGCAACAGCAGGAGGCGTCCGATAGGATGGGGCCGGTGCGTACAGTACATTCTCTATGAAACAGGAGGAGGTGACAAGGACAACTTGCCATATACGTCTGCCTTTATTTTTAAACTTTCTGCTGCCTCTCTCTCTGCTTGATCAACAGTTTCTGCAAATGAGAAAGAAGAGATTTGGGGGAGGGGGAAGAAGATTCTAGAATGACGGAGGATTGGGAGGGGGGGTTCATATAACTCTGGTGCTACATACCAAACCTTTAGGTCAAAAATTCCTGAATGAAATCAAATCTATTGGGAGGCTTTATGAACATTTAAATGGTTAGTTGCTGGGAATGAGGGGAGGTGGTGAGGGAGGAGGGAGTTGAAGGAGGGGAAATTCACGATTAATGGCCAAGGAAGATCTAAAATTCCAGTAGGGGGAAAAAGGGAGCAGAATGTTCCCACCTGTAACAAAATGTCAACAACTGCTTTCCAGGCTTCTTTATCATGTGTGTTTGTCCTTTGCACTTATCCTAAATACCCGTGGAGGTTAAAAAAAATAGGTCCCATCAGTTAATGTTGCTCTGACCCTCATATTCCATTTATAGACTTAGCCCTCATGACATCCTCCTTGCCTGGGGAACTGTCCAATCCAGCGGCATGAGTGGAGATTGTGTTATGTACTGAGTGAAATATAAATATGGCCTTATAGTGAAAAACACATTGGATCCCACTTCTAGGCTCTGGGCTGAAGATCATCCTGGTCTCACCTCCTACCTCAAGAAACACTTGGGCTGCTTTCTTTTTGGATTCCTTTTTTATTTCTACCCCTTGTTAAACTAAAACCAGCACAATGGCACCCAAGAAGGATGTGAAGAAACCTGAGGCTAAACCTGCTGCTGCCGCAGCACCAGCACCAGCCCCAGAACCAGAAAAGCCCAAAGCACCTGCATTTGATCTGTCCAGTGTCAAGGTAACAGGGTCTGCAAAGAGATGTGCTGTGTGCGGTTACTGGAGAGTCAGGGACATGGAGCTTGGGGCTTTCTCAAACTCAAAGAGGCAAATCTATGGGCAGTTTATGTAGCCTTGCACAGACATGGGACTGGGGAGATTCTTAACTAGACTCAGGCAAAATTTTTGCAAAAGAGTAGCCAATAGCTGCCCAGCATTGTCAAACTTCTGCTGTTAAACAATGGGGCTGATGCAAAGGGATTTAATGTAGTAACAATTTAAAGAATTATTTTAACAGGGTCTATACTCTTGTGGAAGCGATACCCAGACACATTTCAGCATATAATGTTCTTCTCTTGTATAAACATGCTGCTTAGCTTATCTAAGCCTGATAAAGATTACATTTGTTTTGGGGTGCACACAATAAGCAGGAGTTTTGGGGTGAAATTGCTCCCATTAGCAGGTTAACAGAGTTTTTGAGTGCTCACAGTAATGAATGTAAAATTAGAGTTTTGGGGGTGTTCCCACTAAGCAAAATAGTTTTCAGGTGCTCCGATTAAGCAGGGCAAGATTAGAGTTTTTGGGTGCTCCCAGTTAGCAGGGTAACAGAGTTTTGGGGTGCTCACAGTAACAGGGCAACAGTAGGGTAACTTCACAGTCCTGGGGTGCTACCAGTAAACATTAGAGCAATTATTTAGTTAGTGCCCCATTTAAGAAAACAATGGCTATTTGTTCTATATGCAAAATATTTTATTTATTATAATTACTGTTGAATCTCTGGGAGATTTTAGAAATTCATTTTACTTACCCCTTCCACAACATCTACAGGTACTGTTAGAGCCCATTGCTGAAGGTTAAATGGAAAGCTGTGGCATTATGTACAGTGTGTGAGCCCTAAGACATGAGTTAGAAAGTGCACGGGCATTGTTAGCCCATTTATTCCAGTGACTGCACACAACATATCCTTACTGCAAGTGTTTGCTGGAATTGGTGCATTCTGTGTGGTTTGACAGCTTGTTCTTTCTACTGCTTGTAAAATGTTAAGTGTGTGGGGTGGAGAATAACAGGTGGCAAGATTGTTCCTCTAACCCTCCCAAAATAACCCAACCTCCTTGACAGGCTGATTGGTGTTTAAATGAGGATCCCCCTGCATCCGATGGGAAATTTCCTAAAAAGGAATATTAAAGGCAGGTCTCATATCTGCCTAGTACATCCCTAAGCATTATGGCCAACAGCTGCTGTAGCCATGAATTTTGGGAGAGCAGAAAGATGCAAACAGCTAGTAGATTACAACTAATGTGTTATAATCGGGATGCTGGATGCACAAAGCATCATTAGAAGGCCCTGCTAGATACAGTGTCCCAATGAGTGCATTTTTCTTTTGCTTCAATTGCTTCCTATGTGCTGGGATTGATTTACAGTTTTGTGGCAAAAAAAGTGTTTTGTTCACAAAATAAGTATTCTCTTCATTTAAATATGGGATGAAACTGCAATATATTGCTTGTCATTTTAAACAGACAGCAGTAGAGCAGCACTATATGTGTTTTAAAACACTAGATGGAACAGCTGTAATGCCTCCGCAGAGGCAGGTTAATGTGATTTAATTAATGTGATTTATTTAATGAAGTATGCTCATTCCTGTATAGTGTACTCTCTAAGAATGCTCATACTTTACTGTCTGTTTACTAATGATACATCTGCTAATGATGCTGCCAAACTAGAAGTCACAGTCATTCATTAAGCAGGTCCCAAGGATTCTGGATAATAGATCCTATACCTCTACTGGACCTCACTGCTATTTGTTTTTAGCACTTTTTAACACTGAGGAAATTATAAGCACAAATGTATTGATATTGTTCATTAGTCGGGACTCTTTGGCCAACACCTTAATACATATTTAATTAACAGTTTATAAAGTTATTTCAGAACTTAAAAATGAATTAGGAAAATAAATAGCATGGCAATTTCAATAGGAACACTTTAGGCACTATTTATTCTTTTAGGGCTCTTAAAGATGAGCGTTTTTAGCTGTGTTTTTAGCTGCGCTCCCCTGCTTTCTGGGTTCATGCGTTGAGCCGCAGGGGAGCGCAGGAGTAAACGCACTGAATTCTTTTCAATGGGGCATGAAACCGGAAGGCAGGGGAGCGCAGCTAGAAACACCCTTCTGTAAGAGCCCTTAGAGGAACATAAGTCATCTATTGCCATCTGCTGGTCATGTCAAGTAGTGTATGTAAGAGTATGTCCCAACTATTAAACCTAATGTGTCAGGTTAGCATACCCTCTTATTTAATGGTGACATCCATTTTAAACTGCATAGTGGAGAGTGACACATTCCACATTCAGCCATTATGGACATTTTATACAACACACACAACCCCTGAGACTCCCAGCAGCTGCCGGCTCTCCTAAGCTGTATAATCAGTGGCGTTGCCATTTCCTTTCTGGAAAACTATAATACACCATGTTGAAGGGCTAATTAATAATTCATTTAGTTGCATACCACATTCTTATACATGAAACAATACAGACACATTGTAATATATCTCAGCCCTGCTGCCTGCTGTGCATATCTATTATAGCTAATATCCAACTTTGAAGTTATGATTTGGCAAGGCAAACTGCCAGCTTTGACATCAGATGAAACACATCCTCTAAAGTTTTTTAACTTCTGTTGTGTTAAAAGCAGGGGGACAAGACATCCTCTTTAACTGCAGACACTTTTAAAATGATTTGGATTCATTCTGCTGCTTTTGCTTAAAGAATTCCAGGGGGGGGGGGTCCCAGCAGCATATTTTAAGGGCTCTGCACCTTCCAACACATATTTTTTTTAAAAAAAATCTGTGCCAAAATCTGTGCATCCCATATATAAGATATATATATATATATATATATCATAAGCAGCCCTCTTTAATAAAAGAGCTAAGGCTTTACTAGTAAGTAGGCCAGAAATAATATGCCTTATAATTTTTGAGTTTCTGTACTAACAAAGACCACCACAGCCCCTTAGTAGTGAAGATCTGTACCTGTAACAAATCTCTTCAGTAGATCCATATTTTATTTTCTGCTGATTCACAGCACATGCTCTAGGATGTTGTCAGTTCCTTGAGCTAAGGGACCAACTCACAACCATAGTCATAATAAAAGTCTAGTTAAACCTACTCTTACACTAGTTTCCAAACACTCACTTGGTTAAATCAAGGCTGACAAATTATTCCATTCACTACCACATGCCATAAAAAGGAGTAAAGAGTAGTACCCATAAAAATGTCTTAGGAAGCAGTATCCTGCCCCAGGCCTCCAGTTGGACAGCACTAGTCTAAGCAAGTAAACTTGCCAATACAATAAACGAATGCAGAGACATGGAGCACAGAGTGATTATTTGTGTAACAACCTCTGTCACTCCAGCTGCTGTGAAATGACAATTCCCGAAACCCCATTCTCCTTCCTATATCAGCTGAGCTGGTGAAGGATGCTGGGAGTTGTAGTTCTGGAACAGCTGAAGTGCAGAAGTTGGAATGGAATGTGACAGATGGCAGCAGTGTGTACATGGCATGACAGAGAGGCAGAATAAAGGTTACATTTACATTTGGTTTTGTGAAGTTGTTGCAGCCACATAGTTAGACTTGCTTTGTGTATGCCAAGAGATAAAAGGGCTTGAGAAAGGGATTACTCTGGCTGACACGATAAACCGCCTGGCACGTATCTTCCCTAGAAAGGGGTTTGTTCTGTCTGATATCCACCATAGTGTTGAGAACATCTATGCAGTTTAACTGCCCCCCTTGCACATTCCTGTCTATCCATATTAAAGAACAGATACACAGCGACTTGCCAACATTAGACACTTTTAATATACACCTAATGATGCACAGATTTTGTTCATCCTGGACTTTTTAAATAATAATGCTTCCTCTTTAGGGCTTTAGCACACGGGCAGATTCAGGGAGATTTAGTTACATGGCGACTAATCGCCTCTTCTTCTGGGCGACAATCTCCCCGAACTGCCTTTCCCCTCACTTCCGCCTGCTAAAATAAAAAATCGCCCGAGTCAATGCACTCGCGGCGCTTCGATTTCCGAAGTTGCCTCACAAGGAAACTTCTGGCGACTTCGGAAATTGAAGCGCCGCATGTATGCATAGACAAATATACATTCTACACAACATATGTGTAGTTCTACATCACAGCACACACCTTCTTTTTTTCAACCAGGCTATTGCAGATGAAAAAGCTGAGGACGGTACCCGATGTTTATGGGCCCTGGGTAAATTCCCTTTATCGACATTTATTTAAAAAAAGACCTGATTGTGGTTCTTGAGAGTCATATTTCAGGACACCCTATATTAGGATTACCAAGATCAATTGAAAATTAAGAAACATGTCTAATAAATGCATGTTGGAAGGCTGGTTGCATATAAATGGAATTGCTATCAGTGTAGCCCTTCTAGCTAAGTTTGTCCCTGGATTTTCAAGTGAACTGGTAAACCTACTTTATACACACAAATGTTATGTTTACCCGCCATATCAATAAGCCTGCTATAGCTACACAGCACATACTGATGGCAATAGATGGTCCTGCAGCAAATTTTCTTGCTAGTCCAGTTTTATTTCTAGTCTTACAATAACCTTTAGACCCACCCACCAAAACCCACCTCTTGAAATACCAGTCATTAATAATATCTTTATTTTTATCATGATACTAACTGCTTACAATGTAATGTTGACAGCATAATGAATATTATATGAGAACTGCATGTTGTACACTATGGGGTAATAGTATATTCCAGAACAGTTGTTGCTAAACTTTAATTCCCAGCATCCCTCTTGAGCTTAGTTAGCAGAGGGCACACTGGGAATTAGAGTTGTGCAGCAGCTGGGGGTGGGTACATTAGGTTGTTGATCCCAGGACAAGCGTTTTGCCTACATGTGACATTATTTTTGGCTTTTGTTTTTGTGCATGATTTTGGGTTCAGCATGTGATATACCTTTGTGTTCCTAACTTGTTCACTTTCCAGGAGACTTGTCGGTGATGGAAGGCGGCACGGTTGGTAATAAGAGAGAATTCAACCTGTTGATTGTATGGTTCAATGCACTGACAGAATCTGTACCACAATTAGCACATATGCACTCTATTGCTTGTATTGCTTGCCCCAGGTGCACGGTAAATAGTTCAGGTATTTCACAAAAAAAGGCCAGCAACACTGAGATATTTTGTGCATCAAAATTGAAGGTGTATTCACATTTGCATAAATAGTCGGCGTGACGTTTCAGTCCACGCAGGACCGAAACGGCGGATATTTGCATTGCTTATTATTAGTAGTATGAGACCCCATTTTTAATTGAAGCAAACACATAACAAAATAATATGATAAGATATCAGCACATGCCATTGCACAGCCATTTCACCCTTTCAATTGCAGGAAAAGTGTGATTCAGTCACTCCCTGTGCATATGCTGTTAAAGAAAGCTCATGTCATTTTTACCTTAAATGAGCAGAAATGAGGACTATCTATAGACAAATCTGTGTCTGACAGCAGAGTGTGAGCAGTCTATATATAAATGTGACATCTGTTTAACCCTTGCTTCTTGGGGGGTGGCACCAACACACTTGTCCAGTGACCCAGCACTCCTGGTGGCCTCACAAATCATTTTACTTAAAGCAGAAGTGATTTAATAAATAAATGCTTGCACTCGTTCATGTCATTAATATATGCTTTTTAGTGCAAGCTTTAATTGGATAAAAGTGTATATACCCCATAACCACACACCCCTCCTTCAAGTGATAGTCCCCATCTCCATTCACCAAATCCTTTAATAATCCACTAAATTTTTGGCATGTAAGCTTCCACTATGGGCACTAGATTGCACCTCTCTCTCCTGCTTCTAATTCTTTAGGTTGGCCTTCAAACTGTGGTTACTTATGTAATAATGGATGTATTTTTAGCTCAGGTTGCATACACATCACATGCGTTATACTATAATAATAACATTTGTGTCTAGACTGCTCATTCTATTATGTTAATACAATGGTGTTGGAATAGATATCAATTCATTAGATGGGGGGGTTGTAAAGACCCTCCTTTAACCAAGTTTAGCTTCCAACCTACCCTGCCCTAGGAGAATTTTGTCAAAAGTATTCTAAATGCAAAATGTCATGTAAGTGTAGTAAATGCGCTAAATCCTACCAGCACCACACTTTCAGATTCATACAGATGACAAACACATCCCAAAGGCAAATCCAATTCAGAGCTATTTATATTGACAGAGGTAATGGTTATTATAAGTATTAGCTTCATATGAATTATCATCGCCACAGACAGAAATCGCTTGCTTTAGATCTGCAGAGCTTATGCGGAATGACAATTGTTCCCAGGGGTGTAACTACAGAGGAAGCAGACCCTGCAGCTGCAGGGGGGCCCAGGAGGTATAGGGGCCCTATGAGGCCATAATTCATGTACAATATCAGTATATAACTTCTAGACATTTTGGGCACCTGAAAAATAATTTGCTTTGGGGCTCAGTAATATCTAGATACGCCACTGATTGTTCCATTAGATAAGGAAAAGTGGGGATAGAATTCTACAGAGCAGTATAAAGACAATCAGCTCCAACAGTGTTCTTCAGCCATAAATGATAGGGGGTGGATAGCAAAAAAATATCACCGAACTACAACCCCCTCCACCCCACCAAACATTGTATTAAGCAGCTGGAGGGAGATGTCGGTAGGTAATAAAACGAAAGCAAATAGGGCAAGAATTAGTCAAACAACGCCTGGAAAAAATCGCAGTTTCTAACTAAATGTAGAGGTCAGGTCAAAGTCTTTAGAATGTACAGCAGCAGGGGGTAATTCTGTTGCTAAACTATCAGTAGATGCTATTTAATGCTGGATTGGTTTGAGCGGGGTCTATCTAGGTGATACCGCACATTTGGCAGATCCAGGAAAAGTCTAAACATCCCTCTCTGGAGAAAATGTGCTGATGATGGTGAAAGCCATGAAAGCGAGTCAAGCACCGGCCGAGCTAATAATAGCTCTCCAAACTGGTGTAAGTGGAACAGGATCCCTCCTTTCCCTTTGCCCTAAGAAAGCTAAAAACTGTCCAGGGGGCGGTTCCAGCTGCCCATCTGACATCCGATCCGCACAGACGTGTCACTGCCCCTGGTTAAATAAGAGGAGCTGGGCCAGAGCTGAAGGACCACACTCTTCTGCCCTCGGTCGGACATCCCTCAGCTCCCTGCTCGTCTCCCCAAGTCAAGATCAACATGGTGGGTGCAACTGCTTTCCTCTAGCATCCCAAGCTCTGGGCACTGGGGCCCTTATCTATACAGCTTTAGCCTATGGGCCACAGAGCTTTTTCCAAGTGCTAAAGGGAGAAGAGTTTCCTATGTCTAATACTGATTTTTATCTCTGATTTGCTCATTTAATGATTGCATTTGTTAATAATAGCCCATACCAATAGAGAGGAGACTTGTGTATGAAGATGGATAATGATGTTTTATGTTTTCACAAATTGAAACTTGTGTATAGGCCTGAGTAACCTCTGCTATAATAGGACTGTATATTGCTCAACAAAACTTAAGAATAAGCTCACTTTATAGAAAATGACATGTTCTGACTTATTGTTTAATATAAAGTCTGTTGTATACATATTCCAGAATATATGCCTTCATATGGATGCATGTATATAATATATATAAAAATATTTGTGAATGCAATCAAGACCTATTGATCTTGGTGCTTTTCTGTACCTTTAAATCACTGTTTTTAACCTCAAGTTCACATCAGTTGTTGAACTACAACTTCAGATATACTTTAAATGTATGCTGAAGATTGCTGGGAGCTGTAGTCCAGCAACATCTGAGAATTTTGGAGTACGAAACAGAGCTATAAATAGAAGCTCTCATTCTATATAGTAATCTCTTCCTGAGGCACAGATCATATAAGCTCATTGTTTCTGATCAGCAGAATGAGGAAGTGTAGCGCTTAGATACTTGGTATTAGTATAGGCTACAGGTTACTCCGCGCAGCTCGCAGGACTCATACCTCACACAGGTTATCATTACAAATCAATGTTTACATTCTGTCAGTGCATTGGCAACTATACTAGTTCTGTCTTTTTTCTCTCTCCCTTGCAGTCTTTCTCCGCTGATGAAGTTGCTGGTAAGTGAACTGTTCCTTTAAGTTGGAGCTGCAGCAAAGCCTTTAAACTCACTATGGTTTTTCCATCTATTGATTTTCCTTGGTCTTTCCAAAAGCCACTTGGAAGATCTCAGTGTCAATCCAAAGAATCAAACTCAACAGGACACAGGTCCTGCCTTTATTACCAGCACAGTCTGGGTTCCAGCTGCCTGCCAGTCCTGTTTGCATGAGTTTCAGATTTGGACTTCGGAATGCTGGCAAACTAAACATAACAACAGGCCATAGTAAATCATATTTTTCTTTGTGGCTGATTTTCTTTGACAGATCGAGTTTTCCCAGGATCAGCAGGATGGTAAGTTGTGAGGGAGGCAGTCTGGGAGCTCTTTAAATAGGAAGCTGTATATAATGAACACTGATACCAGGGATCTATTATGTGGCAGAATTGTGTGCCAATTGTAAATTTATTCAGCTACTTATTATGTAATATATGGCATTTTATTTACAGTAAGTGCTTTACTCTGCACTCCCCTGGGTGCTCTGCTCTTCGACTATATAGAATAACCCAGGAATGACTTATTACATTAATATGTTGTTAAATACTATTCCTGCCTTTTTTTCTCTTTTGCTGTAATTTATGGACTTCGTCCCTGATGAAGACCACTTATGTGGTTGAAACGCGTTGGGCCGCTATTGGGCCAAAGCTAATATGTAAATGTGTTTTTTTGTGCAATCCTTATACTTTATATTTGATCTATGTTCAAGGAGGCTATATTTGGGTGGTCTCCATGGGATGAGCACCCCACAATTAACATAGGGTGTGCGCCTTCTAAATTGTATATTTTTGTTAAATACTATTCGACTGAACCTAATATATACTTTTACATGCAAGCAGGGGAAGATATTTCAATCGCACGCTTCACATCCTACTGGGTCTTACACCAAAGCCCACTCACAGTATCTTAGGATGAGATGGGTACAATAGAAATGGATTCACCCAGCATGCTGGAAAACTGTATATGCAATGTTATATATCCCAAGTTTTGCCAAACAGGTGAAACTTTTCATAAAGGAACAAGAGTTCTGCTATGTTTTCATGAATCCATGCTATTTTACTGAGACCTTAGTTTCTTCTGAACTTCAACTCACAGCATCCCCTACCAGCTTGGACTGTTGTACTCTGCTCTCACGACAGCTCCAGGGCCCAAAATATAATATACTACATTAACTGAATAAGTTCCATTTGCTGGAACTACCTGGGTCCCTGGAGCTGTAGGTGTGTAAGCACAAGATAAGTGTCAGCGACAGGCTGGAATATTTAGCTCCCTTTGAAAATGAAACTGCCAGATTCCCCACCTTGTCTGTCACTTTGTATTTGTGAAGGCAGATGCTATAGGGAAGAGGCCAGTGCTGACAGGTGTGTATCCCAGGCATGGCAATTATCATACTGGGCAGCAGCAAACGGGTTATAGTCCTGCTTCTCTGCTGGATCTCTGCTGCAGGCTATCCTGTTACAGGAGGCCTGACCCTTCTCTAACATTAGAAGCTTTTACAGGGCTTGTAAAACCATCTCTGGCTATATTTGGACACCCATCACTGCTACTCTTAAAATAACCCAGTTTCAAATATCCCAAATGAAGATAAGCCATGCAGCACACAAAATTCTCTTTCTTCCTTAGAAGAAGAAGAATAACTCTTATAGAACCGAAAGTATTGTATAGATTGCCTTACTTGGAGCTAGGATTTGTCTTTTATTTGAATAAATATTTTAATTATGGATAGAGAATATGCATATTCACCTGTTTTCAAAAGAACAGATAATCCAATTGTTGCCCCAAACAGGCAAAGTTCCACTTATCTAATGTCTGGTCTTTTTGTCCCCTTTTCTACAGACTTCAAAGAGGCTTTCACACTCTTTGACAGGACAGGAGACAGCAAAATCGCCCTCAATCAGGTTGCTGATGTGATGAGAGCTCTGGGACAGAACCCCACAAATGCTGAGGTCAAGAAGATCCTGGGCAATCCCAGTGCTGAGGGTGAGAAGAGGGGCTTGGATACTTGGGTCTATAAAAGTTATTCAAATCCTAATAAATGTTATAATTTTAGAAATAAGCTGAATAGAGGTTGTTGGACCATATATTGTCAGAAATATTATCGATAATGTATAAAAGTATGGGATCTGTTATCCAGAAAGGTCAGAATAAAGGAAAGGCCGTCTCCCATAGACACCATTGTAGAATTGTCATTGGCAAATATTATAGTGTAGCAGCTGCTCCATACTGGGAGCTTTTGTCTCTATAAGTGTTCAAAGATAATTCCAAGACAGCCCCAACTGCCTTAATTGTAGAATAGGTTCCTCATTGTTTGCTCTTGTTTTCTATAGTGTTGTCTAACCTTATGTGTGTCTTTTTTTCGTTCCTGTAGAGATGAACGCCAAGAGGATTGAGTTTGAACAGTTCTTGCCCATGTTGCAGGCCACTGCCAACAACAAGGACCAGGGCTCCTTTGAAGACTTCGTTGAGGGTCTCCGCGTCTTTGACAAGGAAGGCAATGGCACTGTTATGGGTGCTGAGCTTCGTCACGTACTGGCCACTCTGGGTAAGGACTCTGGTTCTGCTTGACAGTGCATCTTCCAAGGTCCTTCAAAAAAACAATAACTAATATAATGCATTTACTTTAACCAAACAGGTGAGAAGATGAAGGAGGAGGAAGTAGAATCTCTTCTGGCTGGTCAGGAAGACTCCAACGGCTGTATCAACTATGAAGGTAGCTGTTCATTTCCTGCAACTTTAGAAAGAAAGGGGGAGCCTTATACCTAGTGTTCCTGTTCCCATAGAATTAATCCCTAAGGTACTACTCATGCTGAGCCCACCGACTCTTTGATTTGCCTTAATGGGGATTTTTAACAGGATTATGGCTAATATTTCATGTATGATGAATATCTTTGTTGTTATTAAGAGCTACCAGTATTGCAGAACTAATGACATATTTGCCATGCCCAATTTGTTCCATGCTATACAACAGGCATCTGCAGCCTTCAGCTCTCCAGTAGCTTCAAGCTGAGTATGTTGGGAATTCACAAAAGTTGAGTTTGAAGTCTAGAATGTTACAGCGTAGCTTTACAACAGAAGCAGAATTATTACTTTTGTTATGGTCTGAGTTGCTCATTGAATGTATGTTTTATAAATTGTCCATCCTACTTTTATCCATAGCCTTTGTGAAACACATCATGTCCGTCTAAGTGGATTTCTCAAGGTACGTGTCTTTCTTCAATGCTTTCAGTGAACAAAGCTCCTAGGGTTATTTCTACACAGAGCAGCTCAATAATTTAGCATTAAGTAATTATTAATGTGTTTTCAAAGTGGCTGCATAATGAATGTGTGTATATCTATATGAGAATTGGTAGTTTTGTATTAAGTGAAACCACATAAGCCATTGTTAATAAGATTGAGACTTTAAGTTAGTTTGTTCTCTAGTGATAGAGCATCATGGGTATGTATAATGTTTGGGGTGTTTGCTTATAAGCTGTAACAATCTAACTACATAGGCTACTTGTCTTTAACTTTTAAATTATAGCTAGTGAATAAAGAAAGCCAGAAAATGAAAGACCTAGACTTACATTTAAGACTTAAAAAGTATTTATGCAGTTTTCCTTTGGATGATTAAACTGAGAAGCCAGCTATAATGAAAATCATTAAAACTTGCTGCAGTTTTTGCCCCCCCCCCAGGTTCCACTGCCTCATGCACTAAATATACTTCTTCCCATTTCATCTAGCACCTGCTTTCCTAAATGACTGTGTCTTCTCCAAGTGACATTGATTTCTTCTCTCCTTCCTTCCCTAGAACTGTCAGCAGAATGTCTCAGAACACCGGAGGCATCAGAACTGTACAAAGACCAGCAACTGGTTACAACCAACTATATGGAACTGTACAATACACCCACCACTTCTTTTTTTTTTTAATTTTTCATCACTGGAATTTTGACAATTACTTTCAAGAACCCTGTCAATATTTAAATAAACGGATCTAACAGGACGATTCAACCTCCCCAACAAAGTTGGTGTTGAAATCTTCTAGGCAGATCTGTGTACCATACCATGGAGCACTGTAAAAAAACACATGTCAATAAACGCCTTTGCTAATTTGGTGGCTACAAAGTCTTTTTATTTAACCTGCCAAAGGCTTCGGGCCAGTTTCTCAAGATCACTGCAATTCTACACTACCATAGGTTCCAGTAACTGGCCCTTCTGATAGTGGAGTGGTTAATTTATTTCTGTACTCAGAGTAATAAAGTTTTATTAAAAGAAGCTTTGTATGTTTTCATTTAGTTCTCAGCACAACAAATATAAAGGAGTGGCTAATATGAGGTGGTCCTAAATATTGGTTTAAAAATCATTGGGACTCCTCCCATTGACTTATATGCAAACTCGACAGGTCTGAGATGCCAGATTTTTGGATTCTGACTTTTCCATAGTCAGGGTTTAATAAATTCTGAAAAATTCTGAAAAATTAGTGATTTTTTAAAATTCAGATTTTATTAAAGAAAATCACAAATTTTTCGTGATTTTTTGCAATCAGAGTTTAATAAATAACCCCCTTAGGGTTATGTAATAAAAGGCACTACGTTTGCCCAGGATCAGTTACCCATAGCAGCCAATAAGACGGCAGTATCTACTGGTCACCTTTTTAAAAGCAAACATCTTATTGGTTGCCATGGGTTACTGCTCCTAGGCAAACTTAGTGCCTTTTATTACATATGGGGGTAAGTATATAGCTGCTCTGGTGTTCTTAGCATACAGCCCCAAGAACCATGCACAAAATCCTCAGAACAGTAACATGGGTTTAATGTTCAGCAATTCTTATCCAACCATTTTCTTATTTTCTCATTATTCTTATTACACCAGACTGGTCAAATATAACACTTAATAGGTTACTATGGATTGTGCTACTGCATTAATCCTTAAACTTGAGTCCTGACAGACCTCCTAGCAGTGGAACACACCCATTTTTCTAGAACGTGCAGATGTAGAAATATTTGCACCTTTTCTCTGTAAGATTAAACAGTTGCTTGTATTAGCTAGTGCCAAGCTGAATGATCCACATTGATGTCAAAACAATTGGGTTTGTTGAATGTGTAAATGTAGCAGATTTAAGGCATGGCGATTCAAATTACAGAAAGATCCCTTATCCAGAAAACCTCAGGTCCTAAGCATTCTGGATAATAGATCCCACAGTTGTACTATATCGGTGAAATATAAGTGCTATTTCTAGTTTGGGCAGAAATTGAAATCTTGTTAAGTCATTTACACCACCCCACCTCCAGGCATTAAATATAATGTGGCAGACCCGATGCTGTTTTGCAATTACATGATGAATTAAGTCTGCATTACTTTCCTGGCATTCTCTATTTAGGGGGAAATGAAACACACAGAAACTGTTTCTTCAAATTAGCCCTAATATGTCTTTTTATGCAATATGGAGAGTCATGTTGCAACATTTCCAAAGCAAAATGGCACCTATGCATGAGAAGGTCGAAACCATCAAATAATTAATACTATATTATATTATTTCTAACGAGTGGAGATTTAGTATCAAATAGTACATTATATATATTTTATTCCTCACAATTTAATCTTCTTGCTTGGCATGGAATGGTCAACTTTAAAGCTTCAGCTGTCAGGCAGTGAGATTGGCTTTGGCTAAACGGTTATATGTGTAATACTGTACTAAAATATTTTGTTTAGAGATGTTTACACCATTTTTTCTTTCTTCCTTATAGGGTGGTTCACCTTAGCTTTTATTATGTTATAAAATGGCAAATTCTATGCAACTTTGTCAAATTGTTTTCATTATTCTGTTTTTTAACTAGCTTTTTTAATTATTTGACTTTTTCTTTTGAATTCCAGCTTTCACTGACCCCATCTAAAAACAAATGCTCCGTAAGGTTAAAAATTAATTGTTATTGCTACTTTTTATTATTCATCTTTCTGTTCAAGCCCTCTCCTATTCATATCAGTCTTTTAATCAGTGAATGGTTGCTAGAGTAACTTGGACCCTAGCAAGCAGATTGCAAACTGGAGAGCTGCTTAATAAGAAGCTAAACAACTCAAAAAACATAAATAATATAAAATAAAAATCATCTGTAAATTGTCTAAGAATATCACTCTCTACATCATACTAAATGTTAACCCCTTTAAATATAATCAATTAAATACAATGCACAATTGCATAGTGATTTCAGCAACATGGAGAGAGGGAGAGAGATACAGTAAGTGTCAATTATTTGGGCACCATCCAAAAAAACAAATCCTGAAGAGGAAGAATCCCACCTGCCCACACAATCAGCTGTTCCCCATTCCTCAGTGATACAGGATGACAACTGACAAAATTACATTAGCAGATGGAACTATTCGATGTGTTTTAACCTCTGCCACTCTAGTTAATCCATTAATGTTTCCCATGAGAGTAATGATCAGAACACCATAAAGTCTCTTACTGGGATTACACATGTTGAGCTTGTACAATACTTTACATAGATACATAGATACACAATATCATGATTATTATTTTCTCTTAAAGAGGTAAAGATGCTGCACTACTCGAAATGAGGTTCCTCTAGTAGAAATGCAAAATGTAATGTAATACAGAGGAATTCTGTTTGGAAAGAAGGAAGTTACACTGCTGCTTTGCAAAGTGCTTTGAAGACCTCACCTTCATTCCCACACAGAGTAACAGCAACAACTGCTAGGGGCAAATTTACTAAAGGGCGAAGTGACTAACGCGGGCGAAAATGACATGGGCAATGTCATTTACAGTAAATTTGTAATCCTCAGTGGTTTTGCACTGTCCTGACCCAATTCCCTCCCAATGTAACTCACTGCTCTCTCTGTAACCACTGAGAGTTCTCTGTGCCTACTCATCCTATCTGGCCTGTCTACATCTCAGTGTTACCCTTTCTGCACCATAGCTCCTCAACTACTAGTCCTACCCCTTAAATCATTGCCCAGCCCCTTTCCCACAAAGGCCGGTATTGCCACTGGCAAAAGGTGGCAACCCTACATTAGCCTTAGTTCCACTAACCACCACTCTGTTCCGTCAACAGTCATGCCACACCCCATGTGGCATTAGCCTTATATTTTCACATGCATTATTATTGCTTTATTTTAATGCAAAGATAATGCAATCAACTTGGTTATATTGCAGATGCTTCCCTAGGCATGGATACAGGCTTATCATAGTATCCTGCAGGCAAGTGTCTGCTTCCTGCTAACTACTGTGAAAAATTAATAATAGAGGAACTTATTCAATGAGTTTTTGTTAAAGCACCTTTAGTAACAATTACACATATAAATACATATACTTCAAGCCAGCTCAAACATTCCATTGAAATGGAATATCAGATGCACAGATTAAAAAGTATAATCCTGGCAGCTTTCCATGGTTATAGTGCTAATATCCTTAGGCAGCAACAACAGCTGCGCTTGGGGACAGAGGCATCATTAACACTTACTACAAAGTAGCAGCTGTTTTGCCTTATTTAAATCCTGCTGAAGTTCAGATCAGTCTCAGAATTCAGTGTTGAGATTTGAAACTGTAACCTGTACGTGTAAAATTAGAGAAAGCAAAATGCTACCACTAATTAGCACACACCTGCCCAATAGGTGGCCCTTCTGTACTCAGCTGTGGACCCCATGCTGGTTGCACAAAAAGCTATGTTGCTTTAACTTTTTCTCTTTACTATTGTATGTTTTATATATATGTAGCTGCACCGATGGGAGTGTTAAGATGTTTTTCTTTTGATACCCTATGGGGTAAATTCAGAACCATGGAGCCATTGTGAAATTGCAATCACAATGGAGGAATGTGTTTGCAAAATCATCAGTCACAATTGACTTAGCTGCAAGTTCAGAATGTTTTTTACATGGGCTAAATCACAAGTGACATTAACAGGGTGGTTCACCTTTAAGTTAACTTTTAGAATGTTAAAGAATAGACAGTTCTAAACAACTTTTACCTATTTTTTTTTTATAGTTTTTGAATTATTTGCTTTTCAGATGGGGGGTGTCACTGACACGAGAAGCCAAAACACTTTTGCTCTGTGAGGCTACAATTTAAATGTTACGCTTACTTTGTATTACTTATCTTTCTATCCAGGCCCTCTTCTCTTCATATTCCACTCTCTTATTCAAATCAATACATGGTTGCTAGGGCACTTTGGACCTTAGCAACCAGATAGCTGCTAAAATACTAAAGTGGAGAGCTGCTGAATAAAAAAACAGAATTTCTCAAAAAACACAAATAATAATAAAAGTAAAATCCTTATTGATATAACTCATGTCACTCAATGTCCTCTATGCCTGTTAGTAAATTGGTGATATCCCAGCAGATTGGATTTCTGGGGAATTTTCGCTAGCGATGGCCACTTCACCCTAGTAAATTTGCATCAATGTGTCAAAAAATGCCCTGTGAGCCATGAGCCTAAAACATTAAAAAGATGTAACTGTGGAATGTTGGAGGCTATAAGTGTCAGTGGCAATTTCAGCAAGCTGTAATTGAACAACATGATTGACTAATATAATGTATATGTGTAATGGGTGATTTGGATGAAAAAGCTTATGGGTTAGCATAGGGGTAAAATGTTAGTGACCTATAAAAAACTATTATAGTTGAGGCCACTGGCACACACAGTCACACACTGTTTCCTGTTCCTTTCACATGGCAGTGGGCACACAAAGGGTTAATCCCTCCTGCCGTGAGAAAGGCACAGGAAGTGACGAATAAAAGGACTTCCCCCAGCTCTGGTGCCCATTCTTTTTCTTCCTGTCATGCAATACCCCCACAATGTACCAGCAGAGCCGCTCTCCTCTGTTTGAAGCTCCTCTGGCCGAGATACAGGTTCTCATGTGAGCCGCAGGAGAAGCCGGCGGGCTTATGGCCATCCGTTGCCTGCAGCGCTGTAAGTCGCAATGCCGATCTTCAGACGGCGCATGCGCAATAAGACGCTGATGCGCCCTATGACGTCACACCTAACCCGGAAGCACTACTGCGCATGTGCGCACTTCCTGGTAAGATTTAAAGGGACGGGAGGCGTGGTATAGACAAACATTTCAACCATTTTATGCTGTTTTTTGTCTGGCGTCTTACTGCTGTTAAAAAGAAGCAGAGTGCTTGAAGTAGTGCATTGCTGGTCCCAGGTGTAAGTAGTTACCTGTGGATATGGATTAAATCACGCTGGGAGCTCAGGTTTGGTAAAATGACTAACCTGTGGTGTACATATCTCTTGCAGGCTGTCTGTAATGAGTCACAGGCGTTCACACTCAGGCTCAAGGGGGTAAGCATTATCCAAGGAGAGAGCTTTTGGGACAAACTTTTCAAAAAGTAAGTAACTTTACTCCTTTTTATTTATAGGAGCCCATCACAGGAAAATCAGCCAGAAAGATGTAAAAGTTCCAGACGGGAGTGTATAGCATGTGGTGAAGCAGCCATGCTGGATAAAAGGCTGTGCAAAAAATGCCTAATGGAGGCTAGCAATCCTCCCATGGAACAACTGAATAACATGATGGACTGGATGCAATCCACCTTCAAGCAATCCATGGCTACTATGGTAGATGAAGTCACGGGTAAAGTAATGCATAATCTGAGTAAACAAGGATGCATTCCTGCTGCCAGTGCAGGGACGACAGCCGGATCATCTAGAACAGTACAAGAAAGAGACTCTATTTCCTCTGAAGGGGAAATATCAGAAACAGATACAGATGAAGCAGAGGAATCAGCTTTCAATATTGATTTTATTGAACCTCTAATAAGACACATGAGAATCACACTAGACTTAGATGAAGAAGAACAGCTACCCAAACAAGATAAAATGTTCAGATCTAGAGAAAAGAAAACACAGGTGTTTCCGGTCCATGATGTGATTGCTAGCATGATAAATGCCGAATGGGAAACCCCTGACAGAAAAATGGGGGAATCTAAGAGGTTTAACAGAATGTTTCCTTGTTCAGAAAAAGATGTGAAATCATGGAATGCTGTGCCCAAAGTAGATGCGGCAATCACCAGAGTGGCTAGACGAACAACACTGCCAGTAGATGAGGGTGTTTCCCTCAAAGATGCCATGGAAAGAAGGCAAGATGCCATTCTAAAGAAGCTGTACCTTGCAGGAGGAAAGGCTTGTAAAACAACGGTAGCAACCACATCACTCACCAGAGCCAACAGCATTTGGATATCTGAGGTTGAGAAAGCGGTTAAAGAAGGAGCAGATCAAGATAAAATTCTGGATATAATTCAAGACATTAAAACAGCAAACAATTTTGCTTCTGAAGCCTCCCTTGAGGGAGCAAGGGTGGCAGCCAGATCCATGGGCCTTGCAGTTGCAGCCAGACGAGCACTGTGGTTGCGTCATTGGCACGCGGACTCTCAGTCCAAGCATAACCTCTGCTCCCTGCCATTTAAAGAAGAATTGCTTTTTGGGGAACGTTTAGATCAAATAATCTCGAAGGCGTCAGCGGGAAAATCGTCTTTTTTTCCGCAAGATCGTAAGGATAGAAGGAATTTCAGAAATCAGAAACCATCATTCCGGGATACCAAACAATACAAACCAGGAAAGCCCTTTGTCCATCAGCCCTGGAGATCCAGGTTTCGTAACCAAGACAAAAGAGATCAGAAACCTGAGAAGAAAACAGCATGAAGGTGCGCAAGCCCCTCTGGCCCAAGTAGGTGGCAGATTAAGGGCGTTTGGGACAGATTCCTGGGTCATCAATACGATTGTGGAAGGTTATGCATTGGAACTGATGAATATACCCCAAAGAAAATTTGTGTCATCAGACAGACAGAGATCAGACCAAGACAGAGAATGTCTCCAATCTGTCATCATGGATCTCTTGGACAAGGGGGTCATAGAGGAAGTTCCAAAAGAAGTAATTTTTCAGGAATATATTCCGATTTATTCCTCAGACAGAAACACAACGGTTTGATTCGAGTAATACTCAACTTGAAAAGTCTCAATCAAAATCTCCATGTAAGAACATTCAAAATGGAATCCATCAGAACAATTACGATGCATATCTGCCATGGAGATTGGATGGCAAAGATCGACCTGATGGACGCCTACCTTCATATTCCCATATGGGAACCACACAGGAAATTTCTGCATTTCTTCATTTTGGGGAAACATTTTCAATACAAGACAGTCCCTTTCGGGTTGGCGACAGGTCCCAGGGTATTCACAAAGATCTTGGCACCTCTTTTAGCACACCTTCGTATGAAAGGAATTCAGATCTTTGCTTATCTAGACGATCTGTTCATAAAAGCTTCTTCATGCCAGTTGCTGACCGAGCACTTAAGGATTGTGGTAACCACTCTACAGAGTTGGGGCTGGTTAATAAATTGGGAAAAGTCACTTCCGACCCCAACTCAGGAAATATTGTTCTTAGGAACAACAATCAACACACAAGAAGGCCATCTGAGACTCCCCCTAGAAAAAATACCAGATATTCAATATCAAGTACAGCAGATTTGCGCAAAACACAAAGTTTCAGTGAAATTCTGCCAGCAAGTCCTCGGGAAACTGAGCTCTACAATAGACTCGGTCAAATGGGGAAGGATACATACGAGAACACTACAGATGGAATTCCTAACACAATGGAGCAAGGGCCATCCAGAGTCGAACCAGACCATTTCTTTATCAGAGAAAACTATACTCTGAAGAAGAGAACTTGAAAAACCAATATCTTTCATGCCAAAGATCATGGAGACAGTCACAACGGATGCCAGCAGAATAGGCTGGGGAGCACATTGCAGGAAACAAACGTACCAAGGAATTTGGTCCAAGGAAGACAGCAGAAAGAGCTCCAACTGGAGAGAATTGAAAGCAGTCCTACTAAGCCTGATAAGATTCCACGAAATAGTCAGAGGAAAAGAAGTCCAGATAAAGTCAGACAATCTTACCGTGGTCAATTACATAAACAAGCAAGGGGGCACCAAATCAAAAACCTTATTGACCACGACCATAGCTATTTTTTCGTGGGCGGAAGAGAACCTAATAGGTCTGTCGGCCTGTTACATACCGGGAGTCCAGAACTACCTAGCAGATCAGCTCAGCAGGAAATTCCCGACAGTGGGAGAATGGGAACTCAGTCAAGAAATTTTCAATCTGATCAACAACAAGTGGGGTCCCTTCTCCATAGACCTGATGGCAACATCTCAGAACAAGAAGATCGCAACATTTTGTTCTTGGGGAAAGAACAGTCAAACGATATTTTGGGATGCCTTTTCCTTCCCATGGAAATTTCAAATGGCTTACATCTTTCCACCTCTAGCTGTGATTCCGAAAGTCCTCAAGAAAATCAGGACAGACAAGGCAAATGTGGTCATTGTGACACCTTGGTGGCCCAGAAGAGCTTGGTTTCCGACACTGATGGAGCTCAAACAGGAGGAGACATTCCACCTTCCAATAGTTCCAACTATTCTCCACCAGGGAATGGTGTTACATCCGAACCCAGGCCGTTGGGCCTTAGCAGCCTGGAAACTGAAAGGCTAAAGCTTAATCGGTTGGGATTATCAGACTCCACAGTATCTACCATCTTAGCTTCAAAGAAAAAATCGACACACGTAAAGTACGCCAGAACTTGGGAGGTCTTTATTGATTGGTGCAAAGCAAGAGGTCATGACCCTCTCAGAATATCTGAAGTCACCATCATAGAATTTCTACAAGCAGGCGTAGAACGCAATTTAAGTATTTCTACGCTTAAAGGACAGGTGACAGCGATTTCAGCACACACTGACTTTCACTGGGCTTCGGGTATCCTATTGAAAAGATTTTTTCAGGGATTGAAAAAACTTTGCCCTATCATCAGATCAGAAGTTCCACCTTGGGACCTATCGTTGGTCTTAAAAGCTTTAATGGAACACCCTTTTGAACCATTAGAGGAAGCATCTTTAAAAAATCTGTGCCTCAAAACAGTATTCTTGTTAGCCATCACATCTGCCAGAAGGGTAGGAGAATTGCAGGCATTATCAATTAAACCGTCTAAGCTATCCTTCTTTCCAGACAAGGTGGTACTCAGAACGGAAGATAGATTCATACCCAAAGTACCATCTAGATTTCATCAGCAACAGGAACTGATCTTACCTGCATTCTATCTGGAACCACAAAATCAACAAGAAGAAAAGCTTCACTCCTTGGATGTAGTCAGATGCTTACGGATTTACCTTAAGAAAGTGGCAACTTTCAGAAAAACAGATTACCTTTTGGTGACCATTGGAAGTAATAATTCAGGAAACAGAGCTGCTAAAAGCACGATTGCAAGATGGTTGAAGCAGTGCATCGTAACAGCATATTCATTACAGTCAGCACCTGAACCAGCACCTAAAGCACACTCCATCAGAGGGATGGCAGCTTCCTGGGCACTCAGAGCCCAGGTATCAGCAGAAGAAATCTGCAGAGCGGCCACTTGGTCATCTTTTTGCACTTTTTCCAAACATTACAAGTTTGATACATATTCTAAGGATCTAGCCTGTTTTGGGCATTCAATTTTGGAGGCGGCTACTGCTGAATAAATGTATAATTGCAGTACTTGGTCTATGTTTGTTTTGTCCCTCCCTAAATGCTTAGCTTGTTGAGTCCCCATGTGAAAGGAACAGGAAAACTGAAAATCATATCATACTTACCGAGATTTTCATTTCCTGGACTGGAACATGGCAGTGGGCAGGGGCTTCCCTCCCAGGGGTATTATAATCAGTCAGAAAGAATGGGCGCCAGAGCTGGGGGAAGTCCTTTTATTCGTCACTTCCTGTGCCTTTCTCACGGCAGGAGGGATTAACCCTTTGTGTGCCCACTGCCATGTTCCAGTCCAGGAAATGAAAATCTCTGTAAGTATGATATGATTTTCAGTTGTTTTCTCCAGAGGCAACACCACACCAGCAGAGGAGATAATGTTGATTTGCTGCCTTCCACTCCATGTTTCACATGCAATGACAAGCTTTGCATCTGCCTGTCGGTTTATACATGATTTCAGAATGAAAACTCATAGCTATGAATTTTTGCACAGAAAGCAGCAGTTCACCCTTTTTTCTGCCAGCATTTTTACACCAGTGAAGAAAACACCATGGGGCGGGTTTACTAAAGGGCGAAGTGACTAACGCTAGCGTTACCACTTTCAGTGACTTCGCCGATTTACTAACGGGAGCAGGTGTCACTTCTCTAGCGAAACAGATAGACTCTAGTGTTGATTCACACTCACTATCGCCAGGCGAATTTTCGCTCTGGCGAATGGACGTTACTCCGCAAATTCATTAAGGATTTTACTGAACGTTACCTCTTTCGCCAGACTTGCCTTCGCTAGCTCAGACCAGGTGAAGTGCATTGGAGTACATAGAACATCCTCAATCTTCTGTTACTTACATCATATTTTTTGAGTGCAAAAACTTCTAAGTTCAAAAAACGCTGGTGACTTTTCCTTTTTTCAGGGTGATAGGCTGCAGAAGTCTTAAACATTTTTTTTGTGTAACCAGTTTCCCCCATACATTTTATAGCATATGGGAACATTATTTTACAGTGGGCTTATGTGTAGGGTATTATAACAACTCTATTGACTTTATTAAGGTTCCCTTGGCATATGTAGTAATCAGTGTAAATGTAATGTATTAGATGCACCATGTAACAGAAAGAGGTGCGTTCAACTTTAAATTTCCCACCAGATGCAAATTAGCCTGAGCGGAAGACCTCTAATGAAGTTGCACTAGGCAGAATTGAACACTAGCGCATCTTCGCTTTGATTTGCTCGCACTGCCGAAGTAACACTAGCGAAAATTTGCCAGCCGGGAAACTTCGCAACTTAGTAAATTTGAGTTGTCTGAGCGAATTTTCGTCGGGCAAAGAGTTATGACGGCTGCGAAGCCGTCACTGGGGAATTTTCGCCGCTTAGTAAATTTACTCCTACAGTATGTGTGCTACTAACCTAGAAATCACTCAAACACACAGGGGAAGCGCAGATATTCGCACAGTGAATATATTTGTCCTGCGCATAGTTATATTTATAAAGCAGCACACAGACCATCAGGAAATGGGGGATCAAGGCAAGACCAATATTATATAATATTATTATATTATAATATACTGATATAAATATATCAGTTTGGTAAGATTCTTTAATATGTCACTTAATATGATATAAACTATCTGTTGCTTAAGTGTTCATTTTGGGTGTAAAGTTTTCCTTTAATTAAAGGAGGCCACTGTACAGGTAACGACACTCCTGCCAGTGTATCCTACATGATCAGTGTCCTTTGTTGATAACCAGAGTCACAGTCTGAACTGTAAGCTGTCTCCCTGCAAGCAGCTGTACAACAATAAAAGTTTTTTGAGTTCATCACATTTATTGCGGGCCTACTTCTTGCAGTAAAGACCTTGCACATAAAAATTTTGGTGACAGGTGCTCATAAGCCATGTGTGGCCTTGTTACATATACACAACTTGCCTCTATGCCAGGAATTCAAAAACTAGCAATGGCTTTGAGGCCACTGGGAGCAAAATCCAATGGGTTGGTGAGAAACATGTTGCTCGCGAGACTGGTTGGGGATCACTGGCCTACAGGGTATTCCATGAAAATTAAAATTACTTTTCTTGTGGGTCAAGTATTTCCATTAACAGAAAGTGCTGGGAGGGACCTTAATCTCTTGCTCTCACACTAACAAGAAGCAGGAAATGCAATACAAATCATTTGTTTCCTTTAACATATTACAAATAGATTTTCATGAAAATTTGACATTAAAGGGGTGGTTCATTTTTACATTCATTTTTAGTATATTTTAGAATGGTTAATTCTAAACAACTTTTCAATTGACCTTGATTTTTTTTTTATAATTTTTTAATTATATCCCTTCTTCTTCTTCTGACTCTTTCCAGCTTTCTAAAAAAAAAAAAATGTGTAAGTGTACAAATGTATTGCTATTGGTACTTTTTATTATTCATCTTTATATTCAATTCTCTCCTATTCATATGCCAGTCTCTTGTTCAAAGCAGGGCATGGTTGCTAGGGTAATTTGGACTGTTTGCTTAAATTGCAAACATGAGAGCTGCTGAATAAAAAGCTAAAAAACTCAAAAACCACAAATAATAAAAAAAAATTAAATGTGAACAACTGTTTTTTAGTAGAAGTAGTTAAACCAGAATTGATAGCTTGAAGTGAGAATAAATGCAGTATCATTAGCCAAAGGGAATACTTATTGATAGTAAGTTACAATACTCCTTGTTAGACCTTAAAATCTTATCTCAATAAATGATACATTCTTAACACAGACAGGGCAATTAGTGTTTGCTACTGTATAGAGTAGTTGTTATATGATGTCTTGTTTTCAATTTCTTTTTAAACATTGTTGCAATTATATGGTGTAATGCTTGAATGTAGATTAGATTATTGGTCACCTGTGTTTGATGATGATTATTCGTCATTGTCACAGCTATGATATATATATATATATATATATATATATATATATATATATATATATATATATATATATATATATATATATATATATATCTATAATTACCAGATAATACTAATCAATGCTTAGGGCACATGGACAAGTATCACATGAGACCTTCATCACCAGTGTTCCCTTATGACACTTGATCCCTACTGGCCCCTGTGCTTCAACACATCCGTTTTTTTAATAACTATATTACAACCCAACTCGTAGCTGGTATTGTCTACCAGTTAAAAGTAGTAAAACTTTATTCTCAGAAGCCCCTTTTTCATTGGTCATTCGAAACTGCTGAAAAACTCTGCCTTTCCTTTTGGAGGTTCATGGAAAAACTGCAGAGTTCCAGATCCTTCTGTATCACTAGAAGGAGTCTCTGAGGGACCCTGAGAGTAGTCATTTGGGTGACAGGTCTGTTTACAAGAAGGCAACACAGTTCTTGGTGCGGTGCCAAAGCTACAACTTGAACATCTAAAACAGAAAACAGAAGCACACAATAATTACATCTGCTGGATTTCGCAGCAGAATTGATGTCCAGCTGTAACTCTTAATCTGCTCACAACATTACCCCAAAGCTGCCAGAAGAAATAAAAACATAAAGTAAAACTGCAGATTGTGATAAAAAGCTTAGGTGCTGAAGGTCCTTCAGTGCACAGAGGAATGCAAGCTGCTCTTTCGCCCCCTACTGCTAAGGAGAATTTTGCAAGTAAAATTATAGCTGAAGATTTTTAAAAATCCAACGGGGAGTAAGTCTTACCTATTATAGCATTTTTGGGAAGAATTAGTGGTTTTGGATGAATAGATGAATGCCACACTTGTTTACTACAGATTTTATGTGATTGCTTGGTTTATGTTGGTGTGAAGGATCTCTTATGTCACTGTTCTTCACATTTAAAAATATAACCTTTTGAGCATACTGCTAAAGTTGGAAATTGAGTTCATCAAACCTGTTCCTCTTTGACCACTTGCCGGGCCTTTTCTTTCAGCTCATATATTTTGTGACGGGAAAAGTAAGCTTCATCTGATGGATCTTCCAGCTGCAATTATATAACATTATTAGCCTAAAATCACATGGACTGAGCTATGGGCTCTACATAAGCAGTTTTTCAGTTTGGTGGATCACAAAATCACACAACTCATTTCTAAATGCATAGCATTTAGCACTTCAATAGCAAAAAGTCTGCATTTCCACAAATCTTATGCAAATTCCAGTTTGAAATGGATAGGTGATGTCACACCAAACAGTGCTTTCAATAAGTATTATCAGTTCTATTTTAGTTTGAACAGTATTTGTTTCTAGAAGACTTGTATCACTGGGCAAGTCCACATCAGGTTCTGTGGAGGTATGTTAGATCATTTTTACACTGTCCTAGCTGCATTTTTCTTATGATAGTCTTAATGGTTTGTGTTTGTAGGTTTATTCTATTGCCAGTAGGTGTCACCATTGTGTAAATGTAATAATTTCATATTTCTGTTTAAGCTTCAGTGTACACTATCCACTTGTAAGACACTTTTAGATTTATTTTAAGGAAAAAAATGAAAGATAACCTCTAATCAGAATTACAATGTGCAGCTGAGAAAAGCAAGGTTAACAAGTTCCATCTTACCATATGATTAGCAGGTTCTAGCACCATCTCCTTCCAGCTGTACACAAAAGGAATGAAGTTGATATTTAGATATACTAAAGCTTTGACGGAATGACATAAGTATTATAGATATATAACAGATAAGCCACAATGAATGGTTTTATTAAATTACAAATCTCTCATTATAAAGATAATGTGTTCAACAGAATAAAATGTTGCACACGTTTTCACTTCTTAAAGGGATACTGTTACCAGGAAAACTTTTTCACAGTTTAAAACTAATAAAATAATAAGACATTCCATTCTGTAATAATTCTGTATTTAAAAAGTGGAGAGGTCGTGGTTATTAGTTGTCTATCATTCTTTCTTAACCACGTTCTATCTACTAGGTCCCAACACTCTCTCCTTGTTTGGGATGATAAGTAGGGATGCACCAAAGCCACTATTTTGGATTCAGCCGAACCCCCGAATCCTTTGTGAAAGATCCGGCCGAATACCGAACCGAAATCGAACCCTAATTTGCGTATGCAAATTAGGAGTGGGAAGGGGAAAAATGTTTTTCCATGTTTTGTGACAAAAAGTCACGTGATTTCCCTCCCCACCCCTAATTTGCATATGCAAATTAGGCTTCAGATTTAGTTCGGCTGGGCAGAAGGATTCGGCCGAATCCAAATCCTGATGAAAAAGGCCGAATCCTGGCCAAATCCCTAACCAAATCCTGGATTCGGTGCATCCTTAATGATAAGGAATACTGAGTAGTACCACTATGCTGAGTGTATTGCCAAATGCAATGACTAACACTGGAATGACTTTTTACCTAAATAAAATTTGAAGTTAATAAAATGTGGAGAGATGGTGCTCTTTACTTTAGTTTCCCTCACTTTTTTAAGCTACTTATTAGCACTGGGTGTACCATTATTGATGCAAGACTAGTAGTAGATATCTAGAAGCTGGATAAATACACTTCTACCAGAAATCAGAAAAAAATTGAAAAAAATGTTACATTCATATCACTTGAGAAATGTTACAGCTTGTTTTTTTTTGCATAATTTCTGTATCACCCCCAAGGTAGACCAATAGTGTCAAGTATTGGCTCGATTAATGAGGGTCTTTCCATTTGGATTGACCGTTGTCTCCAGCCTGTAGTGACCAATTTAAAATCATACCTAAAGGATACTGGTCACCTATTATCCAAACTGAAAGATATATCTTGGTCAAGCAATTACATCTGGGTCACTATGGACGTTCAATCGATATATTTCTGTATCCCTCATTCGAAGAGTCTGGAGGCCATTGACTATATGTTATCCAACTTGGGACTTTATACACGAGACTGTGTTTTTTTCATAATATCGGCTTTAGAATTTCTTTTGACCGATAATTATTTTCATTTTGATGGGTCATTTTATCTCCAGAGACGTCATGGGAGCTGCATTCGCACCATCCTATGCCAATTTATACATGGGTTTGTGGGAGCGCAGCCACGTCTTTGGGGATATGAATCTTTGGGGATATGAATCCTTGTAGCGACTGTATCGTTTGGTACTGTCGCTACATAGACAATCTTATATTCATTTTGTCGGGATAGTCTCAAAAATGACAAACTTTTTTGGAATACCTAAATACCAACTCCAGACAATATTGAATTTTTGGATACTACATTGATGGGTATATTGTCCACTGGCAAAATTGAAACTAAAATATATACCAAACCTACGACTGGCAACACTATTTTAAGAGCAGACAGTTGCCACCCCAGACATACCAAAATGAGTATCCCTTTCAGTCAGTTCCTTCGCTTCAGACGTAATTGCTCCACAATAGAAACCTATGACCAGTAGTCCATTATGCTTAAACAAAAATTAACTGACAGGGGTTATCCGGTGGACATTGTCGAATCAGCCTACCTCAGGGCACGTTCCAGAGATAGAAAGAGTCTTTTTTCAAATGGTAACAGAAATATAAAAAAATTACCACTTGATGGTAACAGAAACAAAGATGGCAGCACTCCAATTTATTTCAGTACAGAATTTAGTACAGAGTACAATGACATATGTAGAATAATCAAAAAACATCTTTCAGTACTTTATAATGACCCGATTCTTAAGGATATTTTGCCTAAGAGTTCTGTAAAGTTTGTATCACGTAGATCCCCTACTCTAGGCAGAAAACTATCCCCCAGTTTGGTATCCAGTCCAGTTTCTCCATCTTCGGATAGGTGGCTGAGTAATAAGGGAACATACTTATGTGGAAGACATCCCTGCAAAAAATGTAATGTGATTATGATCAGTTCAGAATTCAGGTCTAATAGTACAGGTAAAGTTTATAAAAAGCAGAACTACAATAATCTTTTTATTTTTCCTTATTTCCTTATCTTTGTGAAGGGGCGAACAGTTTGCCCTACATCTATCTATTTCTATTTTTCCTTATTTTTTTATTTTTATCTTTTCTGTAATTTTTTTATATTTTAAATTGCTCATCTGGGATGTATGTTATGTGATAGATCTGTTCTGCATGAATATATTGGCTGTAATTCCTATATTCAACCAATAGAGATCACTACAGATCTTGTATATAAATGCTGTTACCCCCCCCCCCCCCGGCACTACTATGCTTATGATTAAGGGCGCAAGGGCGTCAAGCAACGTCTGTTACGTGCCGATTTTTACCAATGGATGAATAAAGTTTTGTAGTTTTATATTACTCCAGTGTGCGAAACCACTTTCCTTTTCATCTTTAATATCTGTATTTGTCTTATTTCTTTATGCTACATCAGCCATGCTCAGTATGCTTAATAGGCCCTCCACTATTTGTGTATTCCTAAATAAAATGTAATTCTAGGCATCTTTAGAATATACATTATTATATTATAACAATGATTTAAAGTTTTTATTTTTAAATGTAATTGCCACTGAAAGCAATATCATTTGTTAACATGATCTGAACTCCTCTGAATTAAAAGTTTCAAGTCAGATTGTAGGGGATCAGAGAAATCCTTCTCCTGTTTTTCGAGCCGCACCGTGGAGTTCCTCCCTTAAAGGTGAGCCACCCCTTACTGATCATGTAAATCAGAAGTCACTCTAGAGTTCTGTGAGTGTGACCTTTAGGACAATGACCCAAGAGAATGCTGGGAACACTCTGCAGGCTTGGTGGCCAAATTTCCCAAGTGTAGCCCCCTCCATTGATTAAAACAGTACTTGCTTGTACATTGTCAGAGCACTGGCAGTTATCACTCAGTAAGACAGCAGCGAGCATTCCCCAGGCAATAGTCGCCTGACTTGTAACTGCACGGCAGGGCCCAGGTAATTACCATTACGGTCAGCGGATGGGCAAATGTAAGTGTTTTTCATGCAGGTAGCACAACACTGACAACCCGTGTGCCCTGCCCTTATTGGAGATAAATATCTGGAGAGATTTCTGGAGATGTTGCCCATGGCAACCAATCAGCAATTAGATTTAAACAGCAACCTATAAGTCAGAAACCAAAGCAAAGACCTGATTGGTTGCTATGGGCAACATCTCCAGAAATCTCTTCAGATATTTATCTCCAATGTTAGTAAACATGCCCCATATCTGCGATGCTTAACGATATGCTCAAGAACAGAACTGAGAATATAACACTCTATATGGATTTATATGAGTTGCCCTGCCCATAAACAGGAATATATCACGTTATTTTTATAATGAATAACGTATGATTGGCAGAGAGCAGTGCCACTAATGGATTAGGCTGATCCCGCCCCTCCCCAGCCTCGTTGTCACTTTCTCCAGGCAGGCAAAATGGGGCAAAGTTTAACTGAGCGAGTGAGTGGGATAAACACAACAAGCAAGAGGAGTGTCAGTGCGAGGTTACCCTACCCGGTCATACACACAAGCTCTGTAACCCAGCAGCAAGCCCGTCTGTATGTACACCATTATCTTATAATTGAAACATACTGGCACTATAGCGGCCCCTGTGGGCAGCACGACAGGAACGATTCAGGTGTATACAGGATGCAGACACAAACATGCTGGGATAACAGCTGGCTGCCTGATTGTTTTGTACCTGGAGCGCCCTCTAGTGGCATTCTACATACATATTTACATAGTTAAATTGGGTTGAAAAAAGACAAAGTCCATCAAGTTCAACCCCTCCAAATGAAAACCCAGCATCCATACACACACCCCTCCCTACTTTTAATTAAAATTCTATATACCCATACCTTTACTAACTATAGAGTTTAGTATCACAATAGCCTTTGATATTATGTCTGTCCAAAAAATCATCCAAGCCATTCTTAAAGGCATTAACTGAATCAGCCATCACAACATCACCCGGCAGTGCATTCCACAACCTCACTGTCCTGACTGTGAAGAACCCTCTACGTTGCTTCAAATGAAAGTTCTTTTCTTCTAGTCTAAAGGGGTGGCCTCTGGTACGGTGATCCACTTTATGGGTAAAAAGGTCCCCTGCTATTTGTCTATAAAGTCCTCTAATGTACTTGTAAAGTGTAATCATGTCCCCTCGCAAGCGCCTTTTTTCCAGAGAAAACAACCCCAACCTTGACAGTCTACCCTCATAATTTAAGTCTTCCGTCCCTCTAACCAATTTAGTTGCACTTAGTCTCTGCACTCTCTCCAGCTCATTTATATCCCTCTTAAGGACTGGAGTCCAAAACTGCACTGCATACTCCAGATGAGGCCTTACCAGGGACCTATAAAGAGGCATAATTATGTTTTCATCCCTTGAGTTAATGCCATTTTTTATGCAAGACAGAACTTTATTTGCTTTAGTAGCCACAGAATGACACTGCCCAGAATTAGACAACGTGTTATCTACAAAGACCCCTAGATCCTTTTCATTTAAGGAAACTCCCAACACATTGCCATTTAGTGTATAACTTGCATTTATATTATTTTTGCCAAAGTGCATAACCTTGCATTTATCAACATTGAACCTCATTTTCCAGTTTGCTGCCCAGTTTTCCAGTTTAGACAGATCACTTTGCAAAGTGGCAGCATCCTGCATGGAACCTATAGTTCTGCATAGTAATTTAGTAAGTTAGGTAAAGGAAGAGTAACACCAAAAAATTAAGTAATTAAAATCTAATATATTGTTTCCCAGCACTGGTAAAACTGGTGTGTTTGCTTAATTGTACTTGTACTTTATTCACTATATATATATATATATATATATATATATATATATATATATATATATATATATTATGTGACAAGCTGGCAGCTTGTACACGTAACTTTTAGGGGGATTAGTCAATGGCGAGCAGGCAGCATAGGAAAAAGGAGCAGAAAGACAGGGACACACAGCTTCTTCAAGGAAAACAGAGATTTATTTTCCCAACTTTAACACACACCGTCAATAATGCACAGACACAGGGGTGACCATTTTCAGGATACAAAACATAAATCATAAAAATAAAACCTAGCCCACTGGGCACTACCTTCACACTTTGAAGCAGTCCCTGACTAGACTGGGCCCCTTGTGGACGACCAGCACAACAAATAGTTTGGCTCACCCCTGTACTCACAGGACTCCTTCCTGTAGTGGTTATTCAGCCTCCTGGCTTCCTCACTCTCTTCACAGTACTCTCTGTGAGAGTCACGGGCTCCCTCTGCTTCTTGCAGTAACAGGCAGCACTCCCAGCTCCTCTGGGAGTTCCTCACACAGCCAGGTCTCCTACCTGCTGTGCCCTGTTGAGAGACAAACTCTCCCATTCTAATTAACCTTAAATAGTCTTTCCACAGGACAGCTTTCCTGTGGAAGTTGAACTCCAGTCTCTGGACTGGCTCTATGGAATGGAGTCCCTGGCTACTGAAATCTTTAAACAGAGCACTGATTCTCTGTTTAATAACTCCCTTCCTGGAGCATATCTCAATACCTGGGGAGAAATTAAAGGCTAGAGTGATCTTTTTCCACCTTTTCCTAGTCACTCTACCACAATATATATATATTTCCCTGAAGAAAGTTCCTGTGTGGAACTGAAACGTCGGATTGAATAAACCTGCTCACGTTTTTGACATTATATCCTTGTCTTCAAATCCTTGGAGTGCTGTCCCACCCTGCACCTGTATATATATATATATATATATATATATATATATATATATATATATATATACATATATATATACACATATATATATATATATATATATATATATATATATATATATATATGCACTCTAAAGGCTTTAAAGTATATATATATAAGTATAATAAATGCTATTGCATATGTACCCAAAACAGGGGTTATTTTGTTACAAAGTTATGATCATAAAATTGATAAGCCACCATACCACGTCAAGGTAAACCCCGAATGGCGGTCCCTAACTTGTTTTATTTATTTTTTTGTGCATTCTAGCATTACCTGTAATCAGTCCATTGAACGCTGTTTTTTCACTGAGGGCTAAATCCTCCCCAGCCAGCAATCAGGCTTTTAAAGGAGAGATATTCCCAAAACAAACGCCCAATTTTAAAAGCATAGGATCACCATAGGATCACCACCTTGACGTGGTATGGTGGCTTATCAATTTTATGATCATAACTTTGTAACAAAATAACCCCTGTTTTGGGTACATATGCAATAGCATTTATTATACTTATATATATACTTTAAAGCCTTTAGAGTGCTCCCACAACCCCCCTGTTTTGATATTGTATATTTAGCCAGGAGCTGTGGCATAGCTTCAGTGGTTGTAGCAACCCATACCCCCCCTTTAAACTAGTGGTGATCCTATGCTTTTAAAATTGGGCGTTTGTTTTGGGAATATCTCTCCTTTAAAAGCCTGATTGCTGGCTGGGGAGGATTTAGCCCTCAGTGAAAAAACAGCGTTCAATGGACATTGATTACAGGTAATGCTAAAATGCACATAAAATATAAAACAAGTTAGGGACCGCCATTCGGGGTTTACCTTGACGTGGTATGGTGGCTTATCAATTTTATGATCATAACTTTGTAACAAAATAACCCCTGTTTTGGGTACATATGCAATAGCATTTATTATACTTATATATATACTTTAAAGCCTTTAGAGTGCTCCCACAACCCCCCTGTTTTGATATTGTATATATATATATATATATATATATATATATATATATATATATATATATATATATATATATATATATATATATATATATATATATACATATATACACAGTATATAAATATATATTTATAATATATATAGCGAATAAAGTATATAAATATATATTTATAATATATATAGTGAATAAAAGTAAAGTAAATAAAAGGTTTTACATTTGTGATACATTGAACTGATTTTACACCAACTCATTTAGACATCTTACCATGTAATTTATAATAAAGATATTTTATAGCAGACATTTGACAGTCTGCTGCCCATCAATGATAAGTACATTGAGCTAAATTAAAGTCTGACTGTTGAAGATCAAGGAGTATTACCACATTTGGGCAAAATACATTCAGGAATAGGCATCTCTCAGTGCTCCATTGCACAAATAGTGACTCACTTACTACAGGCATGTCATTTGCTGCTACAACTTGGACACCCATATTGCTAAGGGCAGTGCTATGATAGCACCTCCTGGAAGAAGTCTGTCTAGTCACATTTAGAGCAGCAAGGCAGTGTGCATAGATACATTCTTGGCTACTAGGTTAATATGTAATAGCTGTACAGCTCCCTCAATCTGCATATGTATTCAGTGTTTGTTTAGGGGCAGATTTATCAAAATACAAGTTTGTGGGAAAAAATTACAACAAAACTTGCTCGATTTTTTTCTCTCGAATAGTAACTTAAGAAAATGTCCAAGTTATGTTATGGCACAATGTAAGAAAAGACGTTAGGCACTCCTATGCCCATATAAATAAAACTGTGACTGCCATGTTAAATCGCTGAAATTAGTGCCATATTGCTGTTATCCTGGATATCGTTTTTTTGAGATGACAGGGCAATGAAGTACTGGATGTTACAAATAAAGCAACGTAAGCAGTATGATTGTATGGCAACTATTTGTGCATTGATGGTGCCTCTTTCCTCTTACCTGTCTCGCCTTATTGGTATAAGAGGAGCAACTATTACTTTATAACTAAATAACAGCTGAGGGAATGTTGAGAAGTGAGGGAGAAGGAGCAGGCAGCGTTAAACAGCACAAGAACGTAATGCACAGGCTCGTAGACTGAGACAGGGGCCAGACAGCTCAGGCTGTTGAATTATAACCTATAAAACCTCTACACCACCACAGTTATTTATTTTCATAGGCTGAAAAAAAAAAAAAACATTTGCCTATAGAGCTCACACTTTTATGTATTTTTGAAACCTGCCTTACGGGCGCTTGACCCAGAGGAAGGGAAAAAAACCACCCCCATCCATAACCTCTCAAATTGACTCCAGTAATTTAAAAACCATTGTTGCACTACAGCACCGACTTCTCCAGTGCTAGGGTGCTTTATTTCAACAACAACTATACAATGGTTTAGAAAAGACTGCATAAAACATGTGGTGTCAGCAACCTGCCACATTCATACAGATAACTCCAGTTTCCTGCACCCTGTAATGCTGCCAAAGGATTCTGAACAGCTTATTCCTAGAAACATCAAGTTGAAAATCTGTATTCCACTTAGGGGCGGATTCACTATGGGTCGAATATCGAGGGTTAATTAACCCTCGTTATTCAACTAGGAATTAAAATCCTTCGACTTCGAATATCGAAGTCGAAGGATTTAGCGCAGAAAATTCGATCGGATTATTCCTTCGATCAAACGATAAAATCCTTCCAATCGAACGATTCGAAGGATTTTAATCAAGCCTATGGGGACCTTCCCCATAGGCTAACATTGACTTCGGTAGCTTTTATCTGCCGAACTAGGGGGTCGAATTTTTTTTTAAAGAGACAGTACTTCGACTATCGAATGGTCGAATAGTCGAACGATTTTTAGTTCGAATAGTTCGATTCGAAGTCGTAGTCAAAGGTCGAAGTAGCCCATTCGATGGTCGAAGTAGCCCAAAAAAACCTTCGAAATTCGAAGTTTTTTTACTTCGAATCCTTCACTCGAAGTTAGTGAATCAGCCCCTTAGTGTTAGTGATTAGCGCTATTACTTGTTTTGGACCCCAACATATGGCCTTCCATGCAAGTAGCGCACCAGATGTTTACTATTTGCCTATTTGCAATTAGTTAAAATTGCCACTTAATTTTCCACTGATTAGAATAGACCGGTATTAACAGTATTATAAGTTGTACATGTAAGCTTTCCGATTCCATTGATCAATTAGAACATTACAATGTTTGCAAATAAGAGCAGGCAAGTACCAGATATCAGAAAATAACAGCCTGTACCAGATGGATTTGATCATCACTTTAATCTTACATTAAAAATCAATATTTAGGAGTTATTTCAAGTAAAACATTATCTGAAGGTGCAAATACAAAAGTCATGTTTAGATGTTCTATTTTTTTGCGCTTTACAATGTGAGTAGAGTAATTTACACGCAGGTGACTAGGAGATCAGGGTTTTCAGATAAACAGAAATGTATTAAAGGGTAAGTAAAGTGCCATCATTTCACAGGGCTTTGTTCTTTGCTAAGGGAGATGCAGTTGGCACACAGGCCTTACAAAGGTTGGAGAGGACTGTCATCTTCCTGTCTGATCCTTGAAGTTCAACCGGACAGTAGTTGTAGAGGTTTAATATGAAAGTATACCACGCAAGCACCACTCCCCATGTGCCAGGTTAAACCAGATGAGCTGCTGAATTCTCACCTGTCCCATTCAGTTGGACTTGGGCCTGCTGTTTTTTTTTTAGGAATCCAGAGTTGTAGTCTCATTACAGAGCGATAATTTAGACATGTGCAGCATAGAGATTACATTAGATTTAGCTGTAGGGGTTATTAGCAGCCAACTGGACATGTTTGGATAGGCGAATATTGTCTCATATGTCTCAATTCTGCAGCACATTTATTCTGCCTATTTCCTAAGTTAGTTCTGGAGTTTGCAGGCTGAGTGGGTTTAGGCTTTTTTTCTGCTTTACTCATCATCTTAATACTGTATGATATTAAAAAAAAAAAAAAAAACCTGGAAAAAATATCAAGACAAATTCCACCTGCCGTGGAAAACCAGGAGGCAGCAGGCAGACCAGTGTTTACAACTGTTGTGTAAAAGATGCATATTGAAGGGTTCTTGCGCTGTATAGTATCAGTTCCCACAACACCCACTTCTTGGCTGCTGCTCCGAACCATGGACATTTACACCTCGGTTGTGGGCCGCGTGTGTGGGGTTTTGGGCATCGGATTTCGGCATTTTCTTTGCTGAAAGAGATAAGAGATAAATATAATGTTAAACATGTCCATTAATTTACATTGAAAGCATGCAAATGCATTAGAAGCCAGTTGATTAATAGATTTGGAAATTAATGCTTTGATTTGCCTATAAAGCGGTCTCCTCACAGCTTGGGATATTTTGATCCTCCTCTATGCCAGTGGCCTAGGGGCTGTTCCCCTGTGCTGGGTTAAAGTGATACTGACACTAAAAAAATACTTTTTAAAATATGAATGTGAATGTACATTAAAAGTTACCTATAGGTCATGCTGTTTTTTGCGGAGAGGTTTGTTTTTGAAAGTAATTGTTAGTTGAAGTTCCTAAAGCGGACTGTTTTGCCAACCTACAGCCTGTTCAAAAATATGCAACTCCTGCAAGACAGGTCAGCACAGTGCAGGGACAGGACAATACAGTGCACACTCAGCAGATGTAATATGTTAAGTAAATAATGCTAAACATCAGACATGATGGGTGTATCATTGTGACATGACAGTAGCAAGAACATGACAAAGAACATGACAAAGTGCAGATGTGCTCATAGGGAAGAACTGTATCCAATGGCTATTCATCCATACAATGGCGTACAGTGGCTGTGTAATGTTGTGGTATATAGTAAGGTCAGATGGAGTGTGCATGTGAGAGAGAGACTGTCCGGTCCCTGAGTATTCAGGAGCCTTATGCCTTGGGGGAAGAAACTGTTACACAGTCTGGTAGTGAGGGCCCTAATGCTTTGGAGAGAGTCAGATTGGTAATATAAAATCATTGGTCAAATACTTTATGGAAAAATTATAAGCATGCAAAGTCAATTTTATGGTAGATGTAAAAAAGGTAACATTTTTGGTGTTAGTATCTCTTTAAAAGATCTTCCTACATCCACTGCTATGGTCAGTAACCTTCTGACTAAGTCTAATTTTCTGTGAGAGGCTTACGTCAGTCCCATTGACATATGCTCCAGTCTGAAGGGTGAACTTTTCAAATTCATTATTTATTTTTTAGAGTTTTTTTTAATTATTTGCCCTCTTCTTCCGACTCTTTCCAGCTTTCTAATAGGGGGTCCCTGATCCCATCTAAAAAAATGCTCTGTAAGGCCAAATTGGCTGTTTGGACCCTCTCCTATTTATATTGCAGTCTCTTATTCAAATCAAATGATCATTTGGACCCTAGCAACCAGATTACTGAAATTACAAACTGGAGAGCTGTTGAATAAAAAGCTAAATAATTCAAAAACCACAATTAGTACAAAATGAAAACCAAATTGTCACAGAATATCACTCTCAACATACTTAAAGTTGACAAAAATGTGAGCAACCCATTTAAGCTGATAAATGACTCATCAGGAATCTCTTTGATGAGAGATGAAAACAAATATCAGATATAAGGGCTGATTATTTTGTATTACTCCAACAAGATATTTCACCAATTTCATAATCTCTTTTCACCTTAAATGATACATTTTCTGTACAGCGTAATAGAGTTTCAAACTGACTGAATTGACTTATTGAACTAGAGCATAAAAACACTGGATGATGAGTAATAGAGGTTGAGAAGGTGGACTAGAAAATGAAAGGCAGTTTACAAATAGGGGTGAATGTTTAGTAGAGGCACAAATCGAATTCATGTGAGTTTTTTTAAAACTCCCAAAAACTCGAAATTCGACCCAACAAAATGTATTAATAAAATTAAATTTTCTCAGCTCAGACGAATTGAATCAACCCGAAAACTTGAATTGAAAAAAAATTTGAATGTGAGGAAGGCTGCAAATTGATCCCTGGACCTCTCCCATTGACTTATACTGCAATTTGGCAGGTTTAAGGTGGTGAAAAGTCGAATTTGAGTTCTTAAAGGGCCAGAGTAAGATAAATTTTGAACCCTTTGAATTAAAACTCAAATCGGGTTTGGATAATTCACAATTTGAATTTGAGAGTTTTGACCAGAAAATATTTCAAAAACTTGAATTTTCACTTTGACCCTTAATATATCTGCCCCGTAATGATATGTCAATGTCAGCAAGTGTTTGTGGCTAACAATGGATTCTAATATATTCATATTCGGGTATTTTCAGCCAAGCCATGTGATTAGTGGTCTGTGTGTGGGCCCAGCCATAAGTGATTTGGCCCATCAAAGTTTGGCGTTATGGCAAATATGGTGATGTGCTGAAGCAGGAAATAAACAGAAGGATACAACCACCAGAATGTGCACAAGATCATCAGCTGACCCAAAACTGCTCCTCTGTTGAGTCAATGACAGATTGACCATGGACTGATCAGGAGGATTAGTGGAATTCAGCCATTCCATAGGAGTCTCCTATAAGCACTGCCGATGCTATACATACCTATTGCTAAAAACAACTCATTTACATTCATGGCGGTTTTGGCAGATGTTTCCATGAATAAGAGTCCAGTGTCTTCTGCATAAGTTTGAGCTTCCTGTGTGAGGAAAAAAAAAAACAACTCATCTCATACAATGTTACTGCAGGGTATCCATGTTTGAAAAATAGAGAAAAAGCCAGTATGTATAATATTATTTTGTATTACTATAGCGATCAGTTATACCTTAAAAATATGGCCTTCCTGTATTCTTAATCATCATTGTTCATTTTGTCTATGTTTATCAAACAAATTATAGAATATATGTAATTGCTTCAGTCTGTTTTATTTTTGGTCATTTTAAGAAAAAATGAAAATTTTACTGGCTCACCTTATCATTTTTAGCTGCCATACAATGACCAGTAGAGGCACACCATTAGCACACTGCTAAACCATCATTGCAAGAATGAGACCCTCAGGAAGCAGATTTTAAGATCCCACTGGATCGGTGGCATATCTACGTTATCAGCAGACTGCTGGGGCCCTGTAAGTGCATGCATCCGGTGCTGTTGGGTCCATGGTAACGTGTGAGGCTGGGGTTCTTAGGTTATTTTAAATTGTTTTGCAGGGGATCTTGGAAAGTCAAGGTATACCACTGCACTCGCTCATGGTCTGCCCCATGAAATCTGACTGCAATCAGTAGGTCTTAAAAGTGAGAGGGGCTGCAGCTTCCTCCAGATTCTACTAAAATGTGATTGTTATGACCTTAGGTTATTGGTGTAAAGTCAGTGCAAACATATAAAACAGAAATGCTGGCCAAAAGCATGGGCACTAATAAAACTGCCTAAGTTTCCATTCTCCATACAGACACAGTCTTCCTAATCACTTCCCATACTCCTCCTATTGTGTTATGACACTTTCTAGATGTGTGATTTGAGAAAGGTATGTCATCAGAGGGAAGGTTCAACCAGTTAGAAACAAGCAAACACTAAAATAGTCATGAATAGTTGCTTCCACCAAAGAAGCCTATATGTCCTGCAAAAGGGCAGGTACCAGAAAAAGGGTTGCCATAAGGCTATGGGTGGTAAACTTTTAACTGAACTTTTAGCATGATAAAGGAAGTGATATTACAAGGCAATTTGCAAATCTTTTTTGTGAAATATTTATATTTTTTCTTGTACAACAATCAGCTTAATTGTCCTAGCAAACAGGAGGCATGCAATTAGGAAATCAGGATGGAAGATAAATAATTGAGGCCCGAATAAAATATAAAATTCAGGATAAAACCGAAGTATCAAAGTCATTCTGTCCTTTAGCTGCCAGAGTCAGTTCAATTAAAAAGATAGCATATTCAGTTGCAAGCCAGAAAGAGCAAAATTGGAAGCACAAGTGAAAACTATACAGAATAATAGAATGAAACACTAGTTAGAGCAGGGCTATCAATTTAATTCAATTTAAAGTGGACCTGTCATCCAGACACAAAAATCTGTATAATAAAAGTCCTTTTCAAATTAAACATGAAATCCAATTTCTATTTTTTATTAAAGCATTCATAGCTGTTGTAAGCTCATTTAAAAATCTCAGCTGTCAATCAAATATTGTCTGCCCCTCCTCTATGCCCGTGGCATAGAAGCGGGGCAGACAATTACTTTCACTTTCCATTCAGCACTTCCTAGATGTCACTGCTCTCCACACATTCCCTGTTCTCTTTACCGTTTAATTGTGTAGCCAGGGCAAGGAAAGGGACATCAGGTCCCCCATTCTGGTGCACAAACAAGATTCTGAGATGATGCAAGGCTTGCCTTAATAAAACTGTCCAAAAAATGGCTGCTTCCTGCTTGCTATAATTATGAATTCCCAGACTGAAGGAAACAAGATTCAAATAATTTATATAGTGTAATTAAAGTTCATTTTGCTTGACTAATGTGATAAAATAGGATTTGGAATGTTTTTCTTTTTTGGGTGACGGGTCCCCTTTAAGATGAATTTGGTAATCCATATCAGAAACTGAAACAATAGAATAATAAATACACACACACTAGGTCACAGGCAGGTACAGTGCCCCACTTCAGTTTGTGTATATAGGCTTCTGGGCCCTATGTTCGCCCATGTTACTGCTTAGCCTCCATTTTGCATGCATTCCCAAAGGTTATTGTTATTAAAATGTAAAATACCAGCATAAAAACAGGTTTTACCTACATTAGTTCTCTTTTTAAAAGAAATGGGAAAGTGGGCTTGTTATAGATAACCAGAAATAAATTGTGCATTCATATTCAAAAGCCAGGATATTGTCTGAAACAAGTTAAGTGGCAACATCATAGAAGTGTCATTTCCTAACTTTACAGCTTGGGAGTCTTACCTCATACTCCACCATCCGTTTCTCTGCCAAATCGGATTTATTTCCAGCCAAAGCAATAACGATATTTGGGCTAGCCTGTCTCTGTAACTCCTTCACCCAAGCCTTCGCCCTGTCAAATGTCTCCTGTAGGGGTTAAAAGTATATTATGCTTCAGTAATGTGAGTTAATATTTACACCACACAACCAAGACTGCGATTTATAATAACTGAGTAAGCCTTTTTATTGTAAATCATATGAGGTGTGTTCGAATATTACCTCATTGTTGCTATATGGCAGAGTGGAAGTTACAGGGAATATGTCACTCAAACATAAAAAGCATTTTTGTAATTAAAACATCAATACCTGTTGTAAATCGATTTTAAAATATTAGTTGTCAATCATATATTGCCTTCCCACCAGGCACGGACTGGCAATCTGTGGATTCTGCCAAATGCCAGAGGGGCATTTACATGTTTACATGCAAAACTCAAGCAAGGGAGACTGAGAAGCAGTCTTTCTATAGGGACAGTAAGAAAAATAACTATATTGTGTCTTTTAGTTTTCTCTGACTCAGGCTGCAACTGTGTTATGGTGTTAGGTGATAGTTGTAATTCAACCACAGTTGAATATAATTAAAATAATCAGGTCCCACAGGCCCCATGTTCTGTCACCACTAATGAGAGCTCTGCTTGTAGGCCTCAACAATGTATTTCTTGCCGTCTATAACTCAGCTATCTGATTGTGTATTTATTATTAACATGTATTTATATAGCACCAACATATTGCGTAGCACTGTAAAGTAAATGTGATTATACAACTAAATCACATGAATTATATACATAGAACATATGGAGTTACATACATCACAATCAATACAGGTACAAAAGGCGAGGAAAGCCCTATGCAAAAGAGCATACACTCTAAAGGGAAGGGAGTAATACACAAGGTGTGGGAGTGGGCAAGGTCGAATTAAGTGGGTGAGAAATGTGGTACTGTATGTGGTGTTGCATTTGGTAGTTAAGTAGAATGAGGGTAAGTTTCTCGAAAGTAGTGCGTTTTAAGAGATTTCTTGAAAGCAGAAAGGTTGGGAGAAAGTCGGACAGACCGTGGGACAGCGTTCCAGAGGAGGGGTGCAGCCCTTGCAAAGTCTTGAATGCAACCATGTGAGGAGGTAATGAGAGAAGAGTTGAGTAGCAGGTCAGTAGAGGATCGTAGTAAGCGGTTGGGTGAGTATATAGAGATGAGTTCAGAGATGTAGGGTGGGGCAGAGTTATGAAGTGCTTTGAATGTCAGGGTCATTAATTAGAATTTTATTCTGAAAGGTAGCGGAAGCCAGTGCAGGGATTGACAGAATGGTGTGGCAGAGGAGGAGCGGTTGCTGAGGTGTATGAGCCTCGCAGCAGTGTTCATTATGGACTGGAGAAGTGACAGTCTCTGGAGGGGAAGGCCAATTAAAAGAAAGTTACAGTAGTCTAGACGTGATATGACAAGAGAGTGAATAAGAATTTTGGCAGCATCTTGGGTGATAAATGATCGTATTTTGGATATATTCCTTAGGTGGAAGTGACATGATTTAATAAGTGACTGGATATGAGGAGTGAATGACAGGGCAGAATCTAGGATAACCCCAAGTCACCGGATAGTGGAATTGTTAGCTATGATGGATACTTCCGGGATGTTACTGGTGTTAGTTGGAGGAAAGAGAACCATTTCAGTTTTAGAGAGTCTTAATTTAAGGTAGCGTTGCGATATCCAGGTAGAGATAGTGGACAGGCAGGAGGAGACGCGAGTTAGGAGTTCTGAGTTGAGATCAGGAGATGAGAGACAGATCTGAGTATCATCAGCATAGAGGTGGTAGTTGAAACCATGCGAGTTGATTAATTTGAGGAGGGAGGAAGTATAGAAGGAGAATAGTAATGGTCCCAGGACAGAGCCTTGAGGAACCCCAACAGAAAGAGGTAGGGGAGAAGATGTTACTCAGTTGTAGGAGACACTGAAGGAACGCTTGGTGATGTAAGAGAACTAGGACAGGGCTGTGTCAGGAAGGCCAAGCGAGGAGGAGAGAGAGGGTGATCTACAGTGTCAAATGCAGCTGAGAGATCAAGCAGTATTAGTAGTGAGAAATGATTGTTGGCTTTAGAGGTTAAAAGGTCATTAGTTAGTCGAGTCAGGGCAGTTTCAGTGGAGTGTTGTGGCTTAAAACCAGATTGTAGGGGGTCCAGCAGGTTATTGTCAAAGAGGAATGAGGTTAATCGGTTGTAGACTAGGCACTCAAGTAGTTTAGAGATGAAAGGTAGCAGAGAGAAAGGTCGGAGGTTGTCAGGATTGGAGGGATCAAGAGAGGGTTTTTTCAGAATGGGGGTGACAAGAGCATGTTTTAGTTGAGAAGGAAACAGTCCAGATGTAGGGGGTCCAGCAGGTTATTGTCAGAGAGGAATGAGGTTAGTCGGTTGTAGACTAGGCACTCAAGTAGTTTAGAGATGAAAGGTAGCAGAGAGAAAGGTCGGAGGTTGTCAGGATTGGAGGGATCAAGAGAGGGTTTTTTCAGAATGGGGGTGACAAGAGCATGTTTTAGTTGAGAAGGAAACAGTCCAGATGTAGGGGGTCCAGCAGGTTATTGTCAGAGAGGAATGAGGTTAGTCGGTTGTAGACTAGGCGCTCAAGTAGTTTAGAGATGAAAGGTAGCAGAGAGAAAGGTCGGAGGTTGTCAGGATTGGAGGGATCAAGAGAGGGTTTTTTCAGAATGGGGGTGACAAGAGAATGTTTTAGTTGAGAAGGAAACAGTCCAGATGTAGGGGGTCCAGCAGGTTATTGTCAGAGAGGAATGAGGTTAGTCGGTTGTAGACTAGGCGCTCAAGTAGTTTAGAGATGAAAGGTAGCAGAGAGATAGGTCGGTGGATGTCAAGATTGGAGGGATCAAGAGAGGGTTTTTTCAGAATGGGGGTGACAAGAGCATGTTTTAGTTGAGAAGGAAACAGTCCAGTTGAGGGGGTCCAGCAGGTTATTGTCAGAGAGGAATGAGTAGTTTAGAAATGAAAGGTAGCAGAGAGATAGTTAGTGAAAGAAGTTTAGAGACAGAAGGGTTGTTAATGTTGTTAACGGGTATATTAAAGTCACCTAATACGATGGATGAGATGTTAGATAAAAGAAAGTAAGGAAGCCAGGCAGCAAAGTTGTCCAGAAATTGTGCAGTTGGTCCTGGTGGTCGATATATGACAGCAATGCAGAGTGAAACAGGAGAAAAGAGCCTAATGCAGTGAGCCTCAAATGAGGAGAATGATAGGGAGGGAACAGGTGGAACAACTTTAAAAGTACAGTGGGGAGAGAGAAGCAAACCTACCCCACCTCCAGGTCTGTTACCAGGCCTGGGAGTATGAGTAAGGTGTAGGCCCCCATAGGACAGGGCAGCAGGTGAGGCAGTGTCAGTAGGAGAAACCTGGTTTCAGTAAGTGTGCGAGTAGTTTAAAGGAATTTGCAATGAAATGGTCGTGTATAGCGGTGATTTTGTTGAAAACAGATGTGGCATTTCAGAGAGCACAGGAAAGATTAACTGGGTTTTTGGGTATAGGAGTAAGAGTTCTGTACTGTTGGAACTTGCACCGAAGAGAAGAAGCTTGTGGCCGTGATATAACTGGGATGGGGTAAGGGCCAGGGTTTGGGGAAATGTCCCCAGCTGCCAGCAATAGAAAGGAAAGATAGACTAAGTGAGAGCTGGATTTGTAAGTTCTTAGTTTGTATGAAAAAAAGAGGAGTTTCGGGGAATAGCTAAACAGAGTACTTTATAAACTTCATGTGTGGAGAGGGAAGGAGAGGAGAGTTGAGAGGCTGAGATTTGTATAGAACTGGGATTTGATGGGGGAGGTAGTGAAAAATGTTGTATGAAGCATGAGAGTGAAAGGAGGAGAAATACAGGATAAAGTGTTTGGAGTAAGAAGTTACAAACTGGAAGGTACAAACAGTAGTCTACCCATTAATTTACTGCATGCCTAAAATAGACTGTAATAAGCTCACATGAATTATTGAAAACTGGCTTGAATTATGCAGGATTGCACAAAGCAAAGAAAACAAATATAGGCCAGAGATGAGTCCTGCTGTTTATAAAGAATGATGCACATCGACATGCGGCACCTATAAGAAACATATTCAGTACCAAATGTTACAGGAACTTGACAGTTCATTTTAATTTGGGTGGCTGGGGATGCTCCCCCAACCCACCCTCAGTAATATCTGGCCTTCTTTACCCTCTGGGAGGGGACACCACAATCCATCAAAATGCTACTGCAGAGATACCTGGAATGCACACAAAAAGGCCAGGACGAGGTGGTATTGTTGGTGAGTTTGGGGCTAAATAATAATGCTGAGGAGTGGTTCTTTCTTTGTTAACCAATGTTTAACATTGCCAATGAAATGCCTTTGTAATTTGTCCAAATTGTGACTAAGGCTTTCAAAGAATTTAGGCAAAAACAATTGAATTCTCTCACCAATAATCAATACCAGAAAAAAATCAGCAAATACCGCGTGTCTATACAACTTATGGATTACTATCCTGACATACCAAACAATTAATTGCTTCACCAACAACATATTGCAGTTGGATCTAGGATATTACTACTGATATTGAACACCGGTCAATACTGGTTACAGGCCCGGACTGGCAATCTGTGGACTCTGGCAAATGCCAGAGGGGCTGCTATAAGGTGCCATAGAAAGTCAGTATTTAGTGGGCTGGTGGGGGCAGTTTGGGCCTCTGAGTGGGCTAATTGGGCCTCTGTGTACCTGAAATGGCAGGGCCTATTTTTTTAATTCTCAATCCAGACCTGACTGGTTACTTCATCAAGACACATCTTCTGACAAAGCTTGTGTCCAAAGATGAACAGAAGGCAAAGGCAGGCAGTTGAGGTTTCAGCCTTATTGCCCAATCATTGATGCATAAATGGGCACAACACTTGACACTTTGGACAGAATGTCCTATGATCCCATTGATTGGCCTATCTATTGATGTCTCTTAATTGGTATGTGTTGCGGCTTATTCAGATACTGAATAAGCACTGCACTGCGTATCTTGCACTGCGTATCTTGACAGCATATATAAATAATATGATGATGATACTGAAAGGGACTGCAGTTCCCTATTACTTCTATTTAGATAGTGTGAGCAGATCTGTTAGTTGGCCATCCATATGGGGTTTTGCTGTCTTAAAGGAGAACTAAACCCTAAAAATGAATATGGCTAAAAAATGACATTTGTTGTATACTGAACTGATTGAACCAGCCTAAAGCTTATGTTTCTCAAAAGCAGCAATGATCCAGGATTTCAAACTTGTCACAGAGGGTAACCATATTGAAAAGTGTCTGCAGCATTCACATGCTCAGTGGGCTCTGAGCAGCTGTTGAGAAGATAAGCTTAGGGGTTGCCACAAATAATCAAGGTTTGTCTGCAATATAAGCTGACGCTACAGGGCTGATTATTACATTTTGATGCGGACTATGTTGGTTTTTGAGCCGACACATACCAATAATTACAATGATGTGCTAATCAGCATAATATTGTGACAATTATATTCTATGTATTCAGTATATTGTGTGTCGGTCCCTAAGCTGAGTAACTGATAGCAGCACAGAGCATGTGCAGTGAATCAGCAGAAAAGAAGATAGGAAGCTACTTGGGCATCTTTGGAGGTACAGATCTTCTCTGCTAAAGGGTTGCCTTGGGTTGGTACAGAACCCCAAAACAAAAAATGTACAACATTTCTAGCCGACTTTTTAAGTTATGCTTTAGTTCTCCTTTAAGCCACACCAGTCTTTGACTTTTCTCTACAGCTGAAAGCAAACGTTTTGGCACCACTTTCCAAATTATATACAGTATATGTATAATCTAGACAAGCCAGATACCTAAATATTAAATTATTTGGTTATAATCACCAAAGGTTGTTCAGAGAAAAAATATCATCATCTAATGCTCATCTAATACTGACTTACTATTGTGTGTAAACTGCACATGCCACAATTACTATTGTCTTTTTGTCTGTGATATAATATGTAACTGTGCAAAACATTTTTTAACACACTGATTCCTGCTGTAGCGGTTTCCTACTTTTCACTTAAATATGTAATTTGGCCAGGGGCATCCAAACTTCTGCATTTAACTGTGCTGTATGTGTAATAAAGTAGATGAGTTTCTACAATATAACCCAGGCTATTGTTCTCTGATCTGGTTGCTTTGAGGCCCATACTCTGCAGTGCAAATAAAGACAATTGTATCATCCATGAAGACTGTAAAACTAGATTGATTCATATGTAGATACATCAAAGCTATCAATGTAAAAATATAATCAATGATTTCTGTAGCTGCATTATAACTGCAGGAAGATATAAAAGCATTAAGAGATAAATGATCTCACCGGTTTTGTGATATCAAACACCACAATGGCCGCCTGCGCTCCTCTGTAGTACATAGGTGCAAGGCTGTGGTAGCGCTCTTGCCCTGCTGTGTCCCAGATCTCAAACTTCACCGTTGTATCATCTAGACATACAGACTGTGCCAAAAAGGCAGCTGCAAAAACACAGAAAGAGTATAAGTGGATGATCTTCTTTTTATTCCTTTAACAAAATTATATTCCTTCTGATGCTGATGGAAGCAGCATGGAAAAAACTTTAATTGAATTTTGTGAGGACTGCAGAATTAAACCCTGGAATATAATTAATTATCTGTCATCTAAATTTTTTATATATGATATTTGATGGGCTTGATATTAAAATTCCTACAATATTCTGCTGTAACAAGCTCATAATACAGATATTATACAGTTAGTACTGAGTAGCTTTTGTGTGCACTGCTATAAACTGTGCACTGAATACAGCCTATGCATATAACTAGGAAAGCTGCCAAGCTTATTTTTATCTGTAATCATGTGATGTTTTGTAACCAGCATGAAGTGTGGTCTAGGAATTCCCACAGTTCCTTGCTGACGACAAGGTGAGATAAGTGTCAGGAGAACAAACAAGCAGGGACTCAGTAAGGAAGAGTGATATTTATACACAAACCTTATCGCACTAGTAGCAGGTTGGATTACATGTACCTGAAACCTCTGTTCAGTTTTGCTGCTGTACCACAAAATGCAAGACCTCAAGTACATAACTAAAACAAATATTATCCCAGCCTGCTTAGACACATTTTTAATAATCTGATATTTTACTCTGCAGCATTTATTTAGATTTTATTTTTTATTCATATAATCCCGATACGATTTCTGAAGCAAACACACCAGTTTTACCAGTACAGTAACAGTACCCTATATTGTCATTCCTATAGAACACTTTCACTTTTTGGCATTACTGTTCCTTTAAATGTTATAAAAGGTACCACCTTTAAAGTTTAAGTCTGCCAGACCATTGATGTAAATCTTTGGGTACAGCCTATAAGTAAACATTTTTAAGCAGTCACAAAAACCTAAATCTTTCTTCGGACATGTTCAGTTTTATTACCGCCTATGGTGGTCTCTTGAAACTCATCAAATTGGCCTTTGACAAACCGCAGTACTAGACTGGACTTTCCAACCGCCATATCTCCAAGAAGCACCAGCTTGAACTGGCAGATTTTCGTCTGTCCCACTCCATTAGCCCTTAAGCTTCCCCTGTTGGCCATGGCGTCCTGGGTTCACCCCTTGTTGTCTTCTTCTCTTTGACTGATGTGAAGAGATTTGTTGTAAAAGCCACTCCAATACCAATTTGCTTATGCTACAAAATAAACACAAAGAACACCCTTTGGTTTGCTTTGCTATAATATACACATTGGATCACTAATTCAACAGCCACAGTAATCTTTTTTCCCATGAATTTGTTAGCAGAGTTCCATTCTTCCTGCTTAATCTATGTTAAAATCTCCCTCCCCCAAAATTCTTTCTTAACTTCAATCTGGATTAAAATTTAGCTATACCCCTCACATCAGATTTATAGGATGAGAACAGCTGCAATTGCTTATGAAGCATTCATACAAGCTAGAAATTTCAGTGCTTTAAAATCAAAGTATCACAGAAAAGGCTTTGATATTCACATAAAAATCGGAAAATTGGGCAGGGGTCAAAAATTGTTGCTATTGCATATTTATATATTGAATCCCTATAAATAGGACATCCAATGATCACCCTGAACAGTGTCACAAAAGGGTCAACTGTACCTTTTTGACGTGAAACTGTCCCGGAAAGCTTGGACCATTTTTAAATCAATGTGGTTTCTTACTATTCACATACAGAGCTACACAACCTGCAGATCATGCATACATTTATGTCTTTATATAATAACCATTCATAACATTTTGTTTTAAAGACACAAATTCTTCAAAGGTTTTCTAAAAATGCAATTGTATTAAAGGAGATCACCCTAAGCAGCATTGAGATCCACTGCATCAGCCTGGGTGCAGGTACATGGAGTGGATTTCGGCATTAAAATGCAATACTTACAATTTCTGGAGCCAAAATATGCTCTGTGTGCCTGCACCTGGCCAAAGAAGTGTCTCTGGGTGCAAACACAGAAGAATGCAGAATCAAGTGTAGGGGCTGATTCAGCCCAGTGTGGCTGTAGCCTTTTGAGAAGCTCCTGGCTTGGCATAAGTTAAACAAATATCACCCGCAAGTAAAAATATCTAAACACTCTCACTACTGGGCCGACAAAAGGAAATAAATTAGGCTTCCTGCCTGGTGGACAGTAAGGGGGATGTCATATGTATCCAGACAAAACAGCTGATACAAAAAACAATGAAAACTATTAATTATACCAGTAAACCACAAGGAGGTAGACCAGAAACATTTTAAGTTAGGTATTTAGAATAGCATATATAACAAATAATGACATATTTCCCTATGTGATGAAAATAGATAGCATCATCTTTTTTGCTAAAGTAGCGCACCCACCCAGGATTCCATATTTCTGCCTAGAAAGCGGGTTTTCTTAAAAAAAAAAAAACAAATGAATGCAAGAGTTAACATCTGCCATTGCAACTGTCTGCATGACGGGACACCTGACACACTGTTGTGTTGAAACAACACTGCTGTTTTATCAGCCTATTAAGTGGATGTAAGAGGAGACTTTATAGTTTAGAAGAGATAAAACACATTCAGATATCATTCACTTGGAAACACTCTCTCATTACTTTGAAGTAGCAAAATAAACAAAACTATATTACTACGGAGTACTCAAATGTGACTTCTTGTTCTAGGTCAGTTACCTAATGGGCCCCTGTTGCTGTGAGATGTTACAGAACAAACTACCTGAGTCACATAATACTTAGGTTATGGGCACACAGGCTGAAGGCTCTGGCTAGTGTCAGCCTCGGTATTTTTGCAGACTGATAGAAGCTCAGTGCCCCTGATTTGAATTCGATCCGACTGTGTACACTCACACAAAGCAGAGCTGAACTGAGGTCAGATGCCTCCTTTCACGTATTTGGGCTGACTTGGGTTCAAATCAGTGGAGATGGGGCACTGGCAGATCTGGTTGTTCCAGTCTGCAAAAACATGGAGGCTAACTTCAGCCTATATGCCCATAGCATAACAGTGCAAGAGGGCCATTGAGAGCCTTGCAAAAATACAAATGCAGTCACACAAGCACAGTGTGGAAATCAAATATGAAACAGTAGGTCCTGCACAGTTCCCATGAACACCCATTGCACCCTGTGCCACAAATGAGTGCTTCATGATACTGGTAGCCAGTTGCCTTCTCACACAGAAGCTTCCCATTTACTGGCTCAAGGCACACTGATGACATCACAAGCTCTTGAACACGGACATGACACTTGCTGGCGATGAACTGAAAAGGTATGGGGCCTTGAGTGATATAAGGACCCAAGTGGGAGACGCTGGTAAAAAGCAACATTCTGGATCACAAATCTTACAACATGGAGTTCCAGTGATCGGATATGCAAATCACTAAAAGAGCGGTATGCTACTGACAGTGCTATAGTCTATTAGAGGGGCAGTCTGGCACTATTACTGTCTGTGCTGTAGTGTATTAGAGGGGCAGTCTGGCATTGCTACTGTCTGTGCTGTAGTGTATTACATGAGCAGTCTGGCACTATTACTGTCTGTGCTGTATTGTATTAGATGAGCAGTCTGGCATCATTACTGTCTGTGCTGTAGTGTATTAGAGGACAGTAGCACTATTACTGTCTGTGCTGTAGTGTATTAGAGGACAGTCTGGCACTATTACTGTCTGTCCTGTAGTGTATTAGAGGACAGTCTGGCACTATTACTGTCTGTGCTGTAGTGTATTAGATGAGCAGTCTGGCATTGCTACTGTCTGTGCTGTAGTGTATTACATGAGCAGTCTGGCACTATTACTGTCTGTGCTGTATTGTATTAGATGAGCAGTCTGGCATCATTACTGTCTGTGCTGTAGTGTATTAGAGGACAGTAGCACTATTACTGTCTGTGCTGTAGTGTATTAGAGGGGCAGTCTGGCATTGCTACTGTCTGTGCTGTAGTGTATTACATGAGCAGTCTGGCACTATTACTGTCTGTGCTGTATTGTATTAGATGAGCAGTCTGGCATCATTACTGTCTGTGCTGTAGTGTATTAGAGGACAGTAGCACTATTACTGTCTGTGCTGTAGTGTATTAGAGGACAGTCTGGCACTATTACTGTCTGTCCTGTAGTGTATTAGAGGACAGTCTGGCACTATTACTGTCTGTGCTGTAGTGTATTAGATGAGCAGTCTGGCATTGCTACTGTCTGTGCTGTTGTGTATTAGAGGGACAGTCTGGCATAGCTACTGTCTGTGCTGTAGTGTAGTGTAGTAGGGGGGGCAGTCTGGCATTGTTGCATTCTGGGCTGTAAATATCATGGGGTACAAGGCACAGCACAGTAAAACAGATTATAATACAGTTTCTCCCAGTGTGGCAAATACTTAGTGCAGGCATAAAACAGGATTCTATATAACATACTAGAAACCATAAGTGTGTGCGGCAGCTGAGCTCGTGTTTCCATAACCCCAGTCCAAGCTCCCCATATACAGCACCTGAGTCTCCTGATCTCTTTTTCCTTCCTCTCGGTTTCCTTCCTCTGTGAACACAGGAGGGGCGGGGCTTGAAGGGGCTGCGGGACAAACAGAAATAACCCTGGATGAGGCACAGACGCAGCACTGCCTATAACACTGCCTGATTGTTTCCCAGGGTCGTGCAGCTTGGGGCCTGTCCTGTTCGGTGGATGAATGGAATTGTAGTTCTTTAGAAGCAAAGTGCTGATAAATATATCTGGGGTCAGTTACAATGGGCTGGGGGAATGAGGCTTGTATGGACTATGTAAGTGCAATCGCTGGATAATGGGATTCACTGGGGGTTATATTAGGGTTGCCACCTGTTCGGTTTTTTAGCCTTATGAAACCCGAACAATAATCTGGCCAATACATGAAAAGCATCTAAATACTAAGAAACTCACCTCAACATGGCTAAGTTACTATCAAGTGCAGTTCATTTCTTATTATCAATCAAAAATAAGATTTTTTTTTTCTAAATTAGCGTTTCTGTATTTCAGAGCTTTCTGGATAACTGATTTCTGTATAATAGAGCTCATACCTGTAATTAAAGGTTTGGGCTTAGTCATCAAGCAGAATAGAGCTAGAGATAGGGTTTGAACTGGGCATCACCACTTCAAAACATTGCCAAAACTGGATAGAAACCCAACCAGTTGCATGCCTCCCAACATTTTGGAAATAAAAAGAGGGACAAAATTTTTTTCGCACATAGAACAGCAAATTTTTTGTCCACGCCCATTCTGTGTCCACACCCCTAATTACCATGTTCATTTTACATAATTTGTCAGGTTATGAAAGTATGAAAATATTTCTCCTTATCTAAACTGTTTTTTTGTGTCTCAAAATTGTTACAAAGTATCTTATTTGCACCTGTTAGGTGTTCTGGGCTCTCTGCTAAAAGGCAATTAAGTTAGAAACTTTGTTTCTTTTTCTGGCTGTTCAGTGCAGAGAAAATAGGGACTTTCCAGTACAAATGAGGGACTGTAGGTTGAGCTGTCAAAAGAGCAGGGCCGGGCCGCACTGCACGGGCGATCCAAGCAAAGCCAGGCAGACGTGGCACCGGCTCAGCGCGAGTGCACGAATTGGCACTCGCGTGCGGCCCCCCCTCTGCCTGACCGTTTCTGCCCTTTTCTTCTTTCTGTGCTACTGCGCATGCGCGCAAACTTGAGTTTGCGCATGCGCAGAAACAAGAAAAGGGCAGAAACAATCTGGCAGATGGGACCGCACGCGAGCGTCAATTCGCACATGCGCAGGAGCGCAGAAAGAACAAAAGGGCAGAGAGAGTCGGGCAGAGATGGGAACAGACTGGGTGTAAGCGACAGAGGAGGTACGTGCCTGGCGCCCCCCAGCTTTGCGCCCTAGGCATGTGCCTACTCTTCCTACCCCTTGGCCCGGCCCTGCAAAAGAGGTACTGTCCCTCCGAAAAAAGGGACAGCTGGGAGGTATGCAGTTGCATCTAAGTGTTTCAATAGCCTCACCCTGGTTTCATAACTCCACCAACATCATTGTGCCCTCCTCTGATGTCATCATGCCTGTTCCATTTCCAAAGACCCACCAGCACTCCCTGGCCTCTCGAATTACAGCTGGTCCGGTGCTCAGTTAAAAGGGATCGGCAACCCGTGATTAACACACTTAGAAAAGAAAAACCGGCACTCAGGACTCCATGCAAGCGGGCCAAGCCCTACGTGTTTAATGCAACGTAACGTTTCGGGGGCATGCCCCTTCGTCAGACAGCAAATCACACCACATAATGAACCATTTAAACATTTCCTAATGCATATTCATTACTTCCCAAACGCTTAATTGCTAACTTATCAATTGATTAATACAATTTGTGTATACATTAATGCATCAAAATTCTGCAGTGAAATCATCATAAGTATATGTAAAAAAAGTCCGGAACATAGTCCAATATCAATCAATTGAAAAAAATTTAAAAAGTTTCCTGTGAAAAAAGTTAAAAAAAATGTTTTCATTATAAACATTAAAACATTCCTTTAATAAACCTTAAAAACAATGTATCACTCTGCCCAGGCTTGAAACACTAACTTGCCCTCATCTATATCCCATAAATTTTTACATAAAGTAGATTGCTTTTTACCTTGCCCTTGCAACATATCAATTTATTTCTCATATCTGCAAAGTAGAGAGGAAAGGCAACAAATTAAAATTTTTAAGTATTTTAAAGATAACAAGTATTCTCAAAGATAACAAGCTAGATTGAATTCCTCATTCAGTCCCCGTGGGACCTTTGTTTGTAATACCCAGATCCAGTGGCACTCCCTTTGTAATAGTAGTTTTTTATTATCCTGCTGATTAGTTAAAGTAATCTTCGCAAGTATCTGCCATCTTAATTGAGCAACTCTGTGACCTTTTTCAAAGAAGTGTCTGGCCAGAGCAGTTTCCCTTCTCTTTTTATTCGTCTCTTTCACATCCTTTTGATCAACAGGGGGCTGATAGTTATGTATTGTACCATTGTGCTCATTTAAGCGTAATTTTATTGATCTACTCGTTTGCCCGACAGGCGAGTCCGCACGGACATTTTATACAATAAACTACCGCTTTAGTATCGCAAGTAAACCAACCCTTTAGGGTGAAGACACACAGAGCTACTAGAAGCAGCTACTTGTCACGGCTACAAAATAGGCAATAGTGAGAAAGAGTTATGCGGACACCCATGGGAGCAAAGCATCTAACTACTGATGAACAGGCATAGCTGGAAACCCTCTAAGACTAAGAAACACAATGCCTCCACCTAGTGGGTACTAAGGACAACACCACAGAGTATCCCACTAGGAAATAAAATACTTTCATAGCTATCAGTAATACATTTTATATAGAAAAGAAAATTAAAGCAACAGACATTTAATTTAGTAAAACTTGCCTACAAATATGTTTACACACAAACATGTAGAACAGCAGGTGTCACTGATGTTTCACATTCATTATATTAGCAGTGAATTGTAGATTGCTCTAAGTAACTTATCTTGAGGGTTTAAAATTCTGTTAATTACTGTTGGCATTACGATCAGTTCTTGTCAAGTCAACAATTAAATGTGTATATCTTTGCAATGCATGTAGCTTCAGCTCTGTAGTGTCCAAGGGTGTATTTTCTTATTAGGCCCAGTAGCAATTTTGCACCTTTGAACTAGGGACACATTAAATATCGGTACAGGACCATTATCAAGAACTCATTATCCAGGAAGCTCTGAGTTATGGAAAGACCATCTCCCATAGAGTCAATTTCAAGTGAATAATCCCAATTTTTAAAAATGGTTTCCTTTTACTCTGTAATAATAAAACAAAGTACCCTGTACTTGATCCTAGCTAAGGTATACATATATGGTAGCAAAGCAATGAACTTATCTTGAGGGTTTAAAATTCTGTTAATTACTGTTCGCATTACAACCAGTTCATGTCAAGTCAACAATTAAATGTGTATGTATTTGCAATGTTTTAATGCAGCTTGTCTCTTTGACACATTAAATACCAGTACAGGACCATTATCAAGAACTCATTATCCAGGAAGCTATGAATTATGGAAAGGCCATCTCCCATAGAGTCAATTTTAAGTAAATAATAAAATGATTTCCCTTTTCTCTGTAATAATAAAACAAAGTACCCTGTACTTGATCCTAGCTAAGATATAAATCCTTAATGGAAGCAAAGCAATCCTACTTCGTTTTTTTAACATTTTAATGATTTTTATTAGATTTATGATATGTCAACACAAATTACAGACAGATCCCTTATCCAGAAAACCTCGGGTTCCAAGCACTCCAGGCAACATATCCTAAATCTGAAAGACATTTTTGGATTGCACCCAATTCTGAAATCTCATCCAAAAAAATGGGTCACTTTAGGTTGTGCAGGGCTTTATATTCACCTGACATTTAGTGCTTGATTTGGTCAGGAACTAGTTGACAAATGTGGAATCCTAAAAAAGTTGCAGATCCTGGGGTTGGGGCATCCCTACTGTCACAGTCTTGGCCAGCCATTTGCAGTGCTGTTGTTGAGTAGGTTGAAACATGCGACTACAAGGAGGTCCTAATAATGAGCAATTTCAACATTTATTGGTAAAACAGGGCAATCTCTGGATATGTTGCGGGCCCTAAAATGTATTTGCTGTGGGGCCCAGTAACATCTAGTTATGCCACTGCTTGTTGGAAACTTGGCATTACACCTAACCGAGTAATATAATCTGCTAGATATCAGGTGTAACCAGGCCTGGACTGGCAATCTGTGAGTTCTGGCAAATGCCAGAGGGGCTGCTGTAAGGCAAAATAGACAGTCACTATTTAGTTGGCTGGTGGACGACTATTTGGGCCTCTGTGTACTTCCAGTTCAGACCTGGGTGTGACCTCAACATGCTTCAAACTCTTGCCCTACTCAGCAACAGCACCACAAATGGCTGGAGTTAGAAAAGACCATCAGAGGTGATCCAGATCCAGTTGTACCACTTGTTTTCCGAGTCCTGATTCAGGCTAAAATTATTTACGTGATGGTCTCGAGAATAAGAAAACATGTTTACTAAAAAGCAGGGTACACTTAAAGGGGTGGTTCACCTTTAAGGTAACTTTTAATATGTTATAGAATGGCCATTTCTAAGCAACTTTTCAATTGGGTTTCATTATTTATTTTTTATAGTTTTATAATTATCTGCCTTTTTATTCTGGCTCTTTGCAGCCTTCAAATGGACGTCGCTGACCCCTTCTACAAAGCAAATGCTCTGTAAGGCTACAAATGTATTGTTGCTGTTACTTTTTATTACTCGTCTTTCTAATCAGGCCTCTCCTATTCATATTCCAGTCTCTTATTGAAATCATCGCATGGTTGCTAGGGGAATTTGCACCCTAGCTACCAGATTAGTTAACATGGAAATTGAAGACATGCTGAATAAAAAGCGAAATAACTCAAAACCCTTATATAATAAAAAATGAAAACCAATTGAAAATTGTCTCAGAAGATCCCTCTCTACGTCATACTAAAAGTTATCTCAAAGGTGAACAACGCCTTTAATGATCTGCCCTATAACCAGCCCTACACTCAGCTCTGAGATCCCTTCGCTTATATTTAGACGTCCGTACATGGCGTATATTTAGTGTAGTCATTTCGCCAAAAAGCAGCGAAAACTTCCGCGTGCATGAATGAATCCCTTCTGCAGACATCATAGTGACCCACTTGCCCATACGAGCAATACCCGTAGCTCCGCCTTCTAACATGACCAAGTACAAGATCTGTCAGTCCTTATAAACACAGCAGGCGTTTCACTGTAGCACTTTCCACACATGCAGTCGCTTGACGCGCTCTAGAACTTGATTTGTAACAATATAAAAATGACTCGTATTTAATATCAACGCCAAGTTATTTCCTGCCTGTCTATGTAACGGTAGTGGCCTAGATAGGGATTTGTTCTTGTGACGAAAGTGCAGTAGTGGGCGGGATGACCAAGATGGCGTGCGTGTTGGAGCCTCCGCTCCGGATGAGCGTCTTATCTGTAAGTACCGGCCTGGGGGAGGCTGCAGGCAGCGCAGTTGTGCAGGTGGCGTGGCTTCAGGGAGGGGGGACCTACAAGTGCGCGTTAGGGCAGAAAGGCACCTGATCAGGCTGAAGTTCTTGCAAGTTCTCTAGTAAGGCCTGCTGGGCACAACATTGGGCGCAGTGCTGATTTCATGTTCACTGTCAGTAGCGCTTGATATTACCCGTAGCTAATATGCCTGTTGCTGATAATATCCCGGAGAATAATGATGGTGTTCTAGAGAGATTTATTTTGGAAACCTTTATAAACTCGTAGTCTACTACTCATTAAGCAGTCACGATTTCCGTTTTATTCCATAGTGGAAGATGCTTTAATTATAGCAAAACCCTCCCCCCCCCCTTCTTTCCCTTGTATAGATTTTCCCTATAACTGTTCAGTCATGACTCATGGACCCTTTTAAAACATAAAATATATTTCCAGTGATTTGCACTGTCCCCAGTAAAGTTGCAGGTGCTTAACTGCTTATAGATACTGTAGCCACTGGACACTTGGGGCTATAGCCACCAATCCGCTATCTCTTTTGAGCCAACTGCAGGAAGAACAGAGTAAGCAAATATGTGATTGGTTCCCATTAGGGATGCACCAAAGCCAGGATTCCGTTCTGAATTCTGCCAAATCCTTCTGCCCTCCCAAACCAAATCCCAATTTACATATGCAAATCGGGGGCAGTTAGGGAAATAGCATGACTTTTTGTCACAAAACAAGGAAGTAAAAAAATGTTTTCCCCTTCCAACCCCTAATTTGCATATACATATTAGGAATCAGTTAGGACTTCGACCGAATCTTTCGCAAAGGATTCGGTGTTCGGCCGAATCCAAAATAGTGAATTCGGTGCATCCTTAGATCCCATGGGCTATTACACAGGTGCAAGTGTGGTCAACGCTAAGAAGTGAGCCCTATTGAGTTAGTTCTGGGCATCTATTGTGGTAACTTTATGAACATAATGTAGAAATGTCCACATTAAAGCCAGTCGGTTAGACTTGTAGGCAGAATTCTAGATCATGCATGGAGGGATGCTGTTTTCTATACATAGAGAGGTATACACACAGACATATACAACAGCGGCATTTTACAAAGTCAGAAGAATTTTGTCTAATGGCTGAGCTCCAAAGGCGTTTTTCGGCAGATTGGCGCAGTCGCAGGCTTCAAAATATGAGACTCAATGAAAAGTAGCAGGTAAAAACTACACGGCTGACATCGGACAGCCGTGCGGCATCAGATATATTGTAGTTTTTACGTCTGACTTTTCATTGAGTCCAATTATATTTTCCCACCTGCAACTACATCCGACTTGCCGTCTGCGTTTCGTTGCCGTGCGCTGATCTGCCATAAAACACCCGTGGAGCTCAGCCCTTAAACTGACCAAACAAGGCAGGGCTGTGGAGACGCTACATAAATCCTTCAACTCCTCATTCATGGTACCTCAGACTCCAACTTCGACCCAGTTTTTAAAGCAATAGTAACACCAAAAAACTGGAAGAGTATCAAAGTAATTAAGATATAATTTACTGTTGTTCTGCACTGGTAAAAGTTGTGTGTTTGCTTTAGAAAGACTACTATAGTTTATATAAACAAGTTGCTGTGTAGCCATGGGGGCGGCCGTTAAAGCTGGAGAAAAGGAGAAAAGGCACAGGTTACACAGCATATATTATATATATTTATAACAGATAAAATACCATTGTATTGTACAGGGCATATCTGTTATGTGCTATGTTACCTGTGCCTTTTCTCCTTTTTGTGGTGTTACTGTTCCTAATGTATTTCCATGTTGATTGAAAGAAGTTAAGTACACAACATACAAGAAATTTTATCACCAAACTCAAAAATATAAACCACATCCTTTGGTAATTCTAAAGCAAAAATCGAAGTTAAACTACATAAACCAAAAAACAGCTTATACATTAATTGAACAATAGCTGTTAAATGCAAACCACAATTCACTAAAGTATTGTTCTTAGAAACAGAACTGCTTCTGCCATAATCTAGTTTAGTAAACTGTTCTAAATTGATACATTTAGTTGATACATTTCTCGTGTTTGTCCCTGCTGAGCAGAATCCCTGGGATTCATTAAAGGCAGCCGTTGGAATTTTATACGATAGTTGCTAATACTCATGAGATGCTTTTGAAAAATGTATCTAATTGTTGCAAAATTGTAACCGTTTAGAGTGCAGCTGAATTACTGAGCTGCCAGACAGATTTTGGAAAAAGGGTAAAAAATGGAAAGAAATTGAAAAAAAGTGTTTATTTCTGATTAACCATCTGAAAATAATTGAACTGGAAAAAGTGTTGGAAGGTGTACTGTTGTGTTGGAACAGCTTGTACTGTTGTGGCTAATCTATTGGCAATAAACTGCCTTGGTAGCTTTCCTTCTCCTATAAAATCCACTGATGCGGTCCTCTCATATGATCTAATCATTGACTTCTGGACCAAATGAGCCTTATTTGACCCACCTCATAGGTTGCCAAATAAGGCAAAGATCTGTTTGTTTAGTTGGTTTAATTCCATTGCATTGCATTTACATTTTGCCAACAGAATATTCTCCTTTTCTGCTGCTGAAGGCAGCAGAAATACATAAAAAGCTGTAAAATAAAAGTACTTTGCAAATTTAACACGAAACCCTAATTCTTTTTTTTATTTTTTTATTAAGGCATCCGTATGTTTATAAATATATTTAAAAACCTGTACTGTGAATCATGTATTACCTCCACCCCCTATGCCTCAGGCACAAGATTTTTCACAAGATTTACCTTCATAACACTGTCCACATATTGGCATCTACTTTTTTTCTGTGACTAAATGGAACAACATTTAAATGATTTATATTGTGTAATTAAAGTTTATTTTTGCTCAACAATACAAAAGTTCATGGAATTATTTCTGAGTGTGACCTGTAACATTTAATCTGTCGGCCATGGGCCAGTTCCACCTCCTCTCTACTCAGCTTGAAACTAGTGATGTGCGGGCCGGCCCAAAGCCTGCAGCCTGTCTATTCCCCACCTCCGCATCTGGCAGTGTCTTTTTAGAGACATGCTCTGGCGCTTCCCCCTCCATGACATCTGAGAAGGGGACAGGTCTGGCACGGGTATATAAGTAGACGTCTACCCATGGGCTGGGTCGTGTGTGGGTCTACAATTTGTCTACCCGCACATCACTTCTGAGAACAATGAGCTTCTGACATTCTAGGTTGTCCTAATGGACATCCACCACTAATCTTGAAATTTATCTTTAGGGGAAGTTAACTTTTAATTTAAATCTTAGTACAGGTATGGGATCTGATATCTGGAAACCTGTTATCCAAAAAACTCTGAATTATGGGAAATCTGTCTCCCATATACTCCATTTTATCAAAGTAATCCAAATTTGTAAAAATAATTTCATTTTTCTCTAATAATAAAACAGTACCTTGTACTTCATTAATGCAAACAAGTATGGGGAAAGAATACCAACAGGCGCCAAAACTGCTGCACAGGTGCCTTAGTAGCCCTTTTTCAAGTGTGTACTTCATCCCACACTTGTACTTCATCCCAACTGTGATATAATTAATCCTTACTGGAAGCAAAACCAGCCTATTGGATTTATTAAATACTTACATGATTTTCTAGTAAAATCCAAGTTACGGAAATGTCAGTTATCTGGAAAACCCCAGGTCCCAAGCATTCTCGATGACAGGTCCTATAACTGTATGATGTAGGTAGTGAAATTCTGAGACAGGTTGCATTTGTTCTTCATTTCTAATAGTGTTTTTTGTTTTTTTTAAGTTTAGCTTTGTGTTTAGCAGCTTTCCAGTTTGAAAGTTTAGCAGCCACTGTATCTGGTTGCTAGTGCCTAATTTACGCAAATTACTCTTAACAGACAGGCAGTGGTTTGACTGAGAGATTGGAATATTGATAGTAAAGAGCCTAAATAGAAAGATACCTGTAAGTAGCCTCATAAACCAATAGTGTTTTAGCTGCAGAGATCAGTGACTCCAATTTAAAAGATGGAAAGCGGGAGGATAGGAAATTAAACATTTTTAGATCTTTAAAAATAAAGACCAAATGAACAGTTGCTAAGGATAGAATATTCTATAACAAAATTAAAAGTGCATTGGTGCAATGCTCAAAAGGTACGTATCTCCGAGACTGTTTGTCAGCATTGTTAAGATAGGTGAAGATTTAACAAAAGACGACAGATTTATTTGTTTTTCCTTACAAAAACAGGATTTTGAGTGAGGAAACCCCTACAACATTTCTGAATATCTAACATGCAATTATTTTTATAATAGTATTTAATATGTTAATTTTTGTGTTTCTGCTAAAATATATATATAATTCAAACTATGTTTTCAGGTTTTAATTTCCTGTCGGATATGGCCCAGTGTGTGGGCGCTAAATCTGAGCCAGATCTGCTCATTTTGCGAGGTTGCCAAATTATTGATATGGAAGTTTATGGCCAGCTTAAGAGTGAAACCCTTAGTTTGGTTGAAATGGTTGGTAGTTGCAACTGTATCGATGTTCCGCAATAAGCATAGTCTTTTGTTTCATTTGTACCAAATAAGGGGCAGATTTATCAAAATGTGCGATAAGAACTCACCACAGAAAACGCACTCACTTTCTATTCATTCCTATGGGATTTTTAGAATCGTATACGGTATATCAATGGACTTCACCATTTGATAAATATTTTTAAAAATCCCATAGGAATGAATAGAAAGTGAGTGCGTTTTCTGTGGTGAATTCTAATCTCACATTTTGATAGATCTGCCCCTTAGTGTATAGCTCGCAAAAATTACTACTTTGGCTGTGACTAATTCCAAGGAATTCTTCCAGGAAAGATTTAAAAAAATTATGCAGGTGTAGCTCTATATTAAAGTGGACGAGATGAAAAGAAGCATTTAATTTTTTTTTCTAATTGTATGAATGATGTTATTTCACCAGTATTTAGAAGAAATAATTATCTGTGGCAATAAATGTTTCTCAAAGTGGTGCAGTTTATGATCAGAATTATTTTTTCCTCAGTTCTATATGTAGAATTTTTTCCAAATAAAAGCTTATTTCTCTTAGTTGTTACGTTATGATTACTTTGAGCCATTTCCTTTAATTCACAGTTTGTTTATCCTGTTGTTCACATAAGTTGCCTCTCCTCTGATTTCTCTGGTTGCCCACCACAGGTCAAAACTGCTGAGCATGCAGAATGCTCCAGTCATGCAGAATTTTGCAATACCGCTTAAGTAGTGTTACATCAATAAGCATGGATCTGTCAACTACATTTTTAAATTTGACTTTGCCTTAAGATTTTTCCTGCTAGTGGTGCAGGTGTAAACAGAGTGCTTTGCCTTTTACTGGATAAAACATATTAAAATAACATGACTTTCAGTTGCATGTCTTTTTTATTCCATATCAAAATATTTAAATTTTGTAAGCATTTCTGTTTTGAGTAGCAACTGATGTTATACTCCTGTTTCCTATCTGCAGGAGGTTACTGCGAGCAGTCGTCATTATGTTGACCGCCTTTTTGATCCAGATCCGCAGAAAGTCTTACAGGGAGTCATGTAAGTTTAAACAAAATTGTGGTCACACAAATACACGCGCGCGTGCCTGGTACTATTCCTCAAAAGAGAAAGTGCTCAACCACTTGTCTGAGAATGATCATAACTTTAATGTTTTGTGTTCTTTAATGTTGTATTGCAATTTTACCCAGCATGGGACCTTTTTGATTACTGCAGATTTCTAGACCAAATTCACATCTGCTTAGGGTAACTCCAGTTGTTGTCAATGATTCTGAGGTGTTGCTGTGAGTTTTCTATTACCTTGTATGTCATTGCCTTATGTATGTAAATTATAATTTTTCTGCCAAATAAATCCAGATGATTGTCTCTCTTGTCAGTCCATGAACCAGAAATATTTCCATTGTGCATAGGTTGACTTAAGTATGTGGCATGTAGGGATCCCTGAAATCAAATACCCCGTATGATCTATCTTTCTGTCTTTTCTGCTACTGCAAACTAACACATTTATTGCATTTAATGTGAAGTTAAGTAAATCATAAAATAGTAAGCACTTCCCTGAAATCCATATATGTTTGAATGAATAATGGTTAAAAATGGGTAACGTTGTCTTTCTACTTCAAACAACTAAACCACAAAGCCTTGCAGCATCATAATATTTGCAAAGCTGAAGCTTTCAGGCAATTTTCAGAAATTATAGATTTTATCTCCCACATATTACATACCAAGACATTCTAAATATAAATTACAGGGGTCGATCGAACAGTTCCAATGGACCCCAAATTATACCTTGTGCATACTAATTTAATTTAATACATTTTAACTAATTAAAAAACACAGTGCCTTTTCATGTATGGTAAAAGCTACAATATATGGTATTCTGACCTCTGAAAATCATCTATTTTTGGAAAGTACATATCCTGCTGAGTTTAAAGTGGGTAAAGATGTCTTTCTACTCCAAAAAATTTGAAAATTGCCTTTTCTGCATCTAATTAGTTAAAGACAAAGTAAGAAGAACCTTAATATTAACACCTTATATGGTATGATGCTCAATGTGCATGGATTTGCCATTGTATGTGGCATAAATGGGCCCTAAATGAAAATGGTGTGTATAATCTGCAGTATGACTCCCCCCTAACATCACAAAGACCCCCTAAAACCATATATTTCTGTAAAGTACACTTTATCTAAACAGTTTTCTGGTGTCAGTCCTGCAGCATGGCAGCCCCATTGGTTAATTGCTGAGTAAGTTGTCATTGCCTGTGGGTGACTTGGATGGCCAAATCAGGCAAAAAGACACTCATTATCTTCTACTACTTGACAGTGAAAGTGACCATGCATTAATCTTTTATTAGTGTGCATTTTAGTAATGATACCATAGTATAAAACTATATTTTGTGCGTCTATTATTTTTAAATCCTTTTTCCATGAATATCAAGGATTGCATCTAACTTTCTTAAAGGTAATTGAACCCTTTTTATATATATTTTTATTGTTTCTTTTTTCAGAGATATGAAAAATGCAGTTATTGGAAACAATAAACAGAAGGCAAACCTTATTGTTTTGGGTGCTGTGCCAAGGTATGTTAAGTCATATACTGCAACCTGAAACAGCAGCTGTTCTGAAGGGGGTATATTCAATGCATCTGGGTCTGTTGCAAAGGAGTTTTCAACTCCAGGCATTGGGGGTCACATGCAGGCCAACACCTTCTTTACTCAACTTAGCCACAGGATACAAAACGAATATAACTTTTGAAGCAAACTAACATAACTTTTTATTCATTGAAAAAAATGCTGCTATAAAGACTGCAGTGACTGTAGACAACCAACCATTTCTTTTACCAAATATATTATTGTTTTTACTGCAGGGGTGTTTCCCAGCTTGCATCAAGACAAACTACATTTCCCAGTATTCACTTTCCTGAAGCACTTTTTTCTTCCATAAACAGTTGTGTTCAGAAAAATAACAGTGTGTTTGAAAAAGCAAATAAAGCTCAATCCTTAGCTTTTATTTCCATACAGGCAAACGCATTGGGAACACTTCACAAATAAAAACATGAAGAAAAAAATGATTATTATTATTATATTTGTCTTATTCCCTTAGAGAAAGTGAAGGGAAAGGCAATGCTTGCATTCTTTTTTACAAACTCAAACATTCATTGAATAAATATAAAAATGTTTCAAGATTTTGCTTTCCTTCACTGAACTAATATTTAGTTGTATAAGCAGTGTTTCTGAGAACTGCTGCACATCTGTCAACCAACATCTGGCACCTGTTACATTCCACAATTCTTATTTTTTTTTTCTTCTTGGTGTTGCCTCAGAAACAGCATTTTTAATGTCACCCACAAGTTTTTTAATTAATTGAGGTCCAGGGATTGGGCTGGCCATTCCATAACGTCAATCATATTGGTCCGGAACCAAGATCTTGCTCATTTACCGTTGTGTTTGTGGTCGCTGTCTTGTTGAAACACCCATTTAAGGGCATTTCCTCTTCAGCATAAGGCAACATGACCTCCTGAAGTATTTTTAAGTATTGAAACTGATCCATGATCCCTGGTATGAGATAAATAGGCCCAACACCATAGTATGAGAAACATCCCCATATCATGATGCTTGGGCCACCAAGCTTCACTTCATAGACTTCACAATGTACTGTGGCTTGAATTCAGTGTTTGGGGGTCATCTGACAAACTATCTGCATCCCCTAGACCCAAAAAGAACTATCTTTCATTCAGTCCACAAAATGTTGCTCCTTTTCTTTTTAGGCCGGCCAATTTGTAAACTTATGCAGCAGTTTTTCTATTCATTTAGGGTAGGAGAATTCTAGCATAGAAGATTTTAGGGCATTGTACATGGTGAGAATTTTTTTTTTAGAAATAAGAAGGTGTTGATAAGTAAGGTAAATGCATGGGTATTGGTAAAGCCTTATTCACAATGCTTGGAACTGGGATTTTCTGCTTAAGAGGTCTTTCTGTAAATTGTATCACTGTACCTAAAATGTGCTGAAAACATCTACAAATTAAGAATGCTACCAATATAGATCTTTGCATCTTACCATCAAGTATACTGTACTGTTAAATTATTAAAGAAAAATTGGGAATCATAAAAAATATGACTACTTTTCTTTAAACAGCATCTGTGGGACATGTCTTTCTTGTATTTCAGGTTTTGTTTTGTTTCTGTGGCTTATAGGTTTACATATAATGAATTCAAAGCTTTTATATATCACACTTTGGGAACTATCCAGTTTAACATTAGAATTTATTTTGACAGATTATTGTATTTGCTTCAGCAAGAGACTTCAAGCACAGAGCTGAAGACTGAATGTGCAGTGGTTCTAGGCAGCCTGTCGATGGGCACAGAAAACAATGTTAAATCCCTGCTGGATTGTCACATTATTCCAGCCCTGCTGCAAGGTATCTTTGAACCAGTACAGCAGTTTACCATGTTACATAGTGAGTTTAATATCTATATTTTACTCATTTTATATTATATGAATTTTGTTCTTCTTGTTTAGATCTGCTGTCATCAGACCTACAATTTATTGAAGCCTGTCTTCGATGTCTCCGTACAGTTTTCACCAGTTCAGTGACTCCAGTGGAACTTTTATACACTGTAAGTAATAGCTTATAGTACAGTAGCGCTTTATTTTGCAGACTTACATGGTCGTTATTATATTAAATCTTATGTCTTGTAACTCCTTCTTTTTTAGATTGTAAGCTCTGTTAAGCAAGGCCCGCTTTACCTCCTGTAGTGGTTGATATTTGTATGTAATCTGTATTTTGGTGTTTGATGTAATTTTTGCAATTTTTTTTATCCAATGCATTATTCCTGGCTTTCGTCATACCATCTAGAATAAAGTATTAATTTACTGTACAGGCTATTGATATTTTATAGGTTATTGATATTTTATTGGTATGTAGTCCAAGTTATGAGCAAAATATCACTTGTGTTTTTTTTCTTGAGAATTAATGTTTAAAGAATGTCTCTAATACGTGGGGGCACATTTACTATGGGTCGAATATCGAGGGTTAATTAACCCTCGATATTCGACCATCGACGTTAAATCCTTCGACTTCGAATATAGAAGTCGAAGGATTTACCGCAATTCGTTCGATCGAACAATCGAAGGAAAAACTGTTCAATTGAACGATTAAATCCTTCGAATCGAACGATTCGAAGGATTTTAATCCATCGATCGAACGATTTTCCTTCGATCAGAAATTGCTAGGAAAGCCTATGGGGACCTTCCCCATAGGCTAACATTGGTGCTCGGTAGGTTTTGGGTGGCGAAGTAGGTGGTCAAAGTTTTTTTTAAAGAGACAGTACTTCGACTATCGAATGGTCGAATAGTCGAATGGTTTTTAGTTCGAATCGTTCAAGTCGAAGTAGCCAAAAAAATACTTCGAAATTCAAAGTTTTTTTCCTTCTAATCCTTCACTCAAGCTAAATGTGCCCCATAGGGTTGCTATGCTTATAAAATACTCATGTAATTGCAAATGCCCAGCATTAACCAATGATGATCAAGCATTCAGTAATCTGCATAAATTCTCAATGGAGGGTTGATACAAAGCCGCAAAAAGAAACACTTGACGCTAATCTTTGCCCCCATGAATGAGGTACCTCTTGAATGACACAGCAGACCTATTCAGTCCATGAGGCTCACTGCTTGGTTTAAATTGAAATTTGGCTACATAGTACATATATTTAAAATAAGGTGTTAGCTTGTATTTTTTTACTTCAAAAGGTTGAATATACTTTTTATGCTGCATAATCGAATTTGCTGTATTATACAGTATTATTAAAGGAAAATGTGTGAATTGAAAAACTGTAATTGTGTCAATCTATATATCCCTTTCTCTTCAGGATGCATCGGTTATTCCACACCTCATGTTGTTGCTTAGCAGATCAATATATGCCCAGGAGTATATATGTCAGATTTTTGCTCACTGCTGTAAGGTAAAGTAAATATCTCTTTCCCACTAAAATAAGCAAAATCTAGATCAATGGGTAGTGTATTTCATACTCTGTCACTGTTCCCTCTAGTTCCTTCTTAGGAAATTAAGAATGTTAAACTTGTGTGCTCAGGTCAAAATAAATATATGTTGTGCTTTTTCTCAAAATTATTTGTGTGTGCTGGCCTCAAAATTTGTGTACAAGCACAGAGCTTAGAGGGAACATTGGACTTGTAGAAAATACATCTGGCATTTAGTTAAAGTTAAAGAAATATAAAAGATTGCCAAGCTTTCCACTTATCTTTGCTTCACCCTTAGGCAACATTGCATTCTTCCTTAGCCATGATTCACAAAGCATTCTGCACCTTTGGCAAACGTAGACATCAGCAACACCCACACAAGCTGGAGAAGCATCATTTCATCAATCTGCATTCTGGGGCAGTTTTCATATAACATGTAGCGGGAAAACAGGAATTGCTTAATACAAGCTGATGTATTTTTTTTGTTACAGGGTCCAGACCATCAGACAATATTGTTTAATCATGGTGTGGTCCAGAATATTGCTCATTTGTTAACATCGGTTTCCTACAAAGTAAGACAATACCCTTTTTCTTATTTCTAATTTGGAAGCTTTTTGGCATTTGGAAACATTCTGGCACATTCTGGGGCTGTGGCTTTATTAAATTAAGTAGAAATTGCTAGAATGGGTCAAACACTGATTTTGACCTCTAGTACATATTTTTCCATTTTTGACCCACTGCATCAACTAGAATTGAAGCAGGTTTTATCATTGTTTTTAGAGCCAAGCAGTGGTGGAGTATATGTAATTTTCCCATTCCCATAATCCGAGGTCTTGTACAATAGGAGCTTGTCCTCCCCTCCTTTACATTTGACAATATGGTGTATGTCATCACTGAATTACAGTTGTGATGGATGCTCAGGATGTGCAAAACTGCTGACAAGCAGTTACCTTGTAGTTTCTTTATCTGTCGCTAGCAAAGGTAAGTGCAGCTAATTCTAAACATGGCACAGTGCAGGAGAAAGGGTAAAGAAGGTCACCAGGCAGAATGTTATCCAGCAGCATGTAACAAAAAGCCGATCAAGTTTACTGGCTCTGGGAGGTTTTGAAATGTGCACACTTGAAATTGTAACTTGCTGAATTATCTTTTATTTTTGGCTTCTGTACCAGCCCAAAGCCACAGAGCTCTTTAGCGGTGAATACCACCATACCTCTCAAGATGCACCCGGTAGATCCCCATGCACTGACTTTTATGTTAAAACACAGCACATGCTCTGGACTGCTCTCGGTTATCTTGGTTTAGACACAGACTCACAATATACAGTATATCTTCGATGTTAAATTCACAATGGAAGTTTAATTAGTAATCCGTTCATGTTACATGGCAGCATAGAAACCAGAATACAACAGAAAGAAATAATAATCCGCCGTGTAGCATGTCTCTGCTCATTTTTTGATAATTTTCAACAGCCACCTAAGCTTAGCTTCTCAACAGCTGCCCAGAGCACACTGAGCATGTGCAGTGCCACTGGCATGTAAAAGATGGCAAGATCAAAGATGGAGAGCTGCTGCGGACAACTTTGAAAGCATGGAACATTACTGTTATAGGGCTGCTGAACCTCTTGGCTGGTACAGTAAGTTCATTATATAAAAAACAGAAAACATTTCTTTGCAGTAATATTTTGTACCTTTTGTTTTACACCTTAATTGTTCAGTGTAACATGGGCATTTTTTTATCATCTTAGGTTCGTATGCAAGCATTAAAGTGCTTTTCAGTCCTAGCCTTTGACAATCCCCAGGTGTCTATGACCCTTGCAAATGGTATGTACTTTTTAAAAATATTTTCTTTTTGTCAACGCACTTTGGGCACAGAAATAAAAACCTTAGAATAAAGCTAAAATCCTCATGTATTACAGTATAGGATGCAGTGGTTGCAATTGGAATCGTGTGCCTTCACCCGCTGTAATAATTGCTGAGAGATAGCGATACTGACACATTCCTATAAATGCTGTCAACTAAATGCTGCACCCGTAATCGTTCCCCACAAAGCCCCCCGCAAAGCCGCCCAAGCCACGCAAACCTGTGTGCAGCAGAAGGCTGACACCACTAACGTATCTTCCACGTTGCTTCAGTGATGCTGGGCTGCGGGCGGAGCGATCCTTCCATAGGCTGAATATCTGTTTTAATTTGTAATCAACCTATGGAAGGATCATACTGCCCCAGGCCCAGCGTCACTGAAACGGTTCAGAAGATAATTTAGCAGTGTCAGAGGGTCGGGTGAACGCAGGTTTGCAGGGGTGGCTTTGCAGGGGGCTTTGAGTGAAACGATTACGGGTGCAGCATTTACTTGATATTAACAAGTTACTATGATTTATATAGGAACGTGTCAGTATCGCTTTAAGTATTCTGCAAGTTATGCTTGGATAAACAGACTTAAGCAATAGAGAACACAGTTGTGGGTTAATATTTCCTCTGGTTTCCTGTAGGTCATGTGTGCAGACTTTATCTTCTGATTTTATGCAGTCGTTTTGTGCATGCACACTTTTGGGAACTCTATCCATTTTCTGTAGAGTTTTCTGAAGTATTTCAAAAGTACATTTTTGCAGAAGTAAATAATCAACATTATATTCCCATTGACCTCATGTGCAAACCTAATCCTGCTGGATGACAGTTGTAGATTTACCCCATTAATCATCTACAAAAGGCAAGCTTGAATGATGTAACCTACAGCGTTTTGGGAATTCACATTATTTTCTTTGAATGTAATACAGACTAACACTGAACTCTGCAGGCTGAGAATCTGCTACCCTGCTGCTCCTCTTCTGTTGAGCTGCCTGCACCCAGAATTGGGTTTAGGCAGACGCAGCGCCGAAACACAAGATTTTGCTTTTTGTCCAGAAATCCTCTTTGCCTGAAATGCAGCAGAAGAAAAGTGGAGTTGTAGGGCAGCGCAGACAGAGAATGTGGACCGCAGACCTGCAGGATTGGCCTAATATAGTATGCTTGGAACCTGGGGTTTTACAGATAATGTGGAATAAATATATGTATATCATAAATACCGGCATTCACCGCATTTCAAATGAATCCCAGGTGCTTCCCAGTAAAGTCTAATTGTTAGAAGTACTGGAAGCACTTACAGGCGTAATGAAAAGTGAACTTATTGGAGCTTCATATAGTCCCCCACATGAGCTCATTTTGGTTCACCTTGATGCTTCGTTTTGGTTCCTGTTGGGACCTTTATCACAACAGGGGCCGAAACGTTGGCAAGCACAGTAAATGGAATAAATCACGATTTGATGTAAATTGGAGTGCTGATCCTTTTTATGGATATATATAGTATAATATATATTTGGATTAGCTAAAATTTGGAAAAAGCAAGTTAAATTAAGAATATGTATTTGAGATTTCTAGATATGTTTATAGATAATAAATCCCTGTACCTTTTCTATTTAGCTCCTGGTTTTAATCTGAATGCTTACTGTTTTTTTTCTGCAGTGCTGGTTGATGGAGAATTGTTGCCACAAATCTTTGTGAAAATGCTTCAAAGAGATAAACCTATTGAAATGCAACTGACTGCTGCTAAATGGTAACTGTTTAATTCAGCTGTTAGCCACATGTATGGTTCAATTATATGTTTAATTCAATACATTTGTATAACATCTACTAATAAGACCTACAGTTTTTTGTCATGATTAAAGCATCTTCTACGATGTGCTCGGTCCACTTATATGTAGCCAGCTTTGAATCACTAGTCTAGCTGATGTTAGGCAGGGCCAGAGCAATATTTTCAAAGCTTAAGAAAATTGGTCAATTTAAAGGGTTGGCCACCTTTAACTTGTATGTTATAGAATGGCCAGTTCTAAGCAACTTTACCATTGGTCCATATGCAGACATGTTGGTATTTCTGATCTGGTGCAGTCCTTTCTTAGTCCACATAGCAATAAATCCACATAGCCATAAATTAATGGAATCTTTCAATTCTCTGAAGAAGGGACTAAACCTGGGCCTTGGATTTATGGCTAACTATGTGGACTAAGAAAGGACTGCACCAGGTCAGAAATACCAACATGTCTGGATATGGACTAAGAGATCATATGGAATTCCTTTGATTCTACACGCCAATAATTCAGCCCTAATTTATACTCCACATCTTTGACCCACATTATCTTTTACCTTATCTGCTTGTCTCTTGCAGATCCCCTTGTAAATGACTTTGACACCTTATACATAGATTGATATTCCTTTTTGTTAGTCGTTTGACATATGAGCTGAATGTTGTATATATACCAGAGAACACCACAGCGTCATTGTAATCAGCTTGAAAAAGGAACTGAAATGTTCTGAAAGCTTGCTATGATTATATCAGTTAGCCAATAAAGGTATCACCTTTATACCACTTTTGTTATTTTTTTATTTCAAAAGGGTTGCCCTGTAACCTTTTTTCTGTGTAAGAATGGCCAGTTCTAAGCAACTTTACCATTGGTCTTCATTATTTATTTTTTTTATAGTTTTTCTTGTTTTCTTTTTCTCTTAGGGGCAGATGTATCAAGGGTCGAATTTCGAGGGTTAATTAACCCTCGATATTCGACTGGCGAATTAAAATCCTTCGAATAGCGAAGTCGATGGATTTTGTGCAATTCGTTCGATCGAACAATCGAAGGAATAATCTTTCGATCGAATGATTAAATCCTTCGAATCGAACGATTCGAAGGATTTTAATACATTGATCGAAGGATTATCCTTCGATCAGAAAAAACTTGGAAAGCCTATGGGGACCTTCCCCATAGGCTAACATTGGCCTCGGTAGATTTTAGGTGGCGAACTAGGGGGTCGAAGAAATTTTTAAAGAGACATACTTCGATTATCGAATGGTCGAATAGTTGAATGATTTTTAGTTCGATTCGAAGGTCGTAGTCGATGGTCGAAGTAGCCAATTCGATGGTCGAAGTAGCCAAAGAAAACCATTCAAAAATCGAACTATTTTTCCTCTATTCCTTCACTCGAACTTATTGAATGGGCCCCTTAATGTTTTCAACTTTCAAATAGGAATCACTGACCTCATCTAAAACAAATTCTCTGTAAGGCTTACAAATCTATTGTTATTGATACTTTTTATTACTTAACTTTCTTTTCTGGTACACTCAGCAACCAGATTGATGAAACAGTTGAATAAAAAGCTAAATAACTAAAAAATAATGAAAAAATTAAAACTAATTGGAAATTGTCTCAGAATATCACTCTGTACATCTTAAGATAAAGGGTTTGTTCACCTTCCAAAGACTTCTTTTTTTTCAGTTGAATTATTTTCAGATTCACCAGAAATAGACTTTTTTTCAATTGCTTTCCATCTTTTATTTTTTACCGTATTTTTCCAAAATTGAAGTTTAGAATTTAATGTTCCTGTCTCTGGTGTTTCAGCCTACCAGCTCAGTGATCCAGATTCTGAACTGTTATAGTTTCCAACATTAGTTATACATTTAATTGCTCCATTTATCAGCAGTATCTTTGGAATATTAGCAACTATTGTATCAATTCTAACAGTTCCCCCCGAGCTGCTTTAGAAAGACATAAGAAGGTGAAAAATAACACTATACACTTCAATAATTAGAAAACAGTCAAAAATAGAAATAAATTGAAAGCAACTCAATTGAAAAAGTGTTTGAAGGTTAACAATCCCTTTTAAAATTTCACTTTAAAAGTTGCTGTACCGTTTTAGCCAGTAAAAATGTTACAGGGCAACCCTTTTGAAATAAAAAAATAACAAAAGTGGTATAAAGGTGATACCTTTATTGGCTAACTGATATAATCATAGCAAGCTTTCAGAACATTTTAGTTCCTTTTTCAAGCTGATAACAATGAAGCTGTGGTGTTCTCTGGTATATATACAATATTCAGCTCATAGGTCAAATGACCAACAAAAAGGAATATCAATCTATATGTAAGGTGTCAGTCATTTACAAGGGGATCTGCAAGAGACAAGCAGATAAGATACAAGATAATGTGGGTCAAAGGGGCATAGTATAAATTAGGGCTGAATTATTGGAGTGTAGAATCAAAGGAATTCCATATGATCTTAGTCCATATGCAGACATGTTGGTATTTCTGATCTGGTGCAGTCCTTTCTTAGTCCACATAGCAATAAATCCACATAGCCATAAATTAATGGAAACTTTCAATTCTCTGAAGAAGGGACTAAACCTGGGCCTTGGATTTATGGCTTACTATGTGGACTAAGAAAGGACTGCACCAGGTCAGAAATACCAACATGTCTGGATATGGACTAAGAGATCATATGGAATTCCTTTGATTCTACACTCCAATAATTCAGCCCTAATTTATACTCCACATCTTTGACCCACATTATCTTTTACCTTATCTGCTTGTCTCTTGCAGATCCCCTCCTAAATGACTTTGACACCTTATACAAAGATTGATATTCCTTTTTGTTGGTCATTTGACATATAAGCTGAATGTTGTATATATACCAGAGAACACCACAGCTTCATTGGAATCAGCATGAAAAAGGAACTCAAATGTTCTGAAAGCTTGCTATGATTATATCAGTTAGCCAAAAGGGTTGCCCTGTAACCTTTTTTCTGTGTAAGCCTCTTAAACTCTGTGCTAAACTGTCATTTTGATGGATATTTTCTGCTGTCACATGACTCAAAGTAGATAAAGGGCCTTGGAAAGTGGAGAATTATAAATCTTACAGAAATGTTCGATTTGTTTTATTTAAATATTATTATTTCTCTGTCGTCTTAGGGGGACACAGGGAACCATGGGGTTAAGCTCCATCCTCCAGGAGGCAGGACACTTGAATATTAATTAATTCAGGGGCGTGCCCTTCAGGCTTTACCCCCTACACTGTACCTTCCTATTCAGTTTTTTAAGTGTCCTGCTCCCGGGAGGTTGGACCGACGCGTGATTCCACGTTCAGCCCATGGCTGATACCCGGGGTGAGGCCTGAAAGCAGGGTTACCTGTCTTTACATAGGAAGCCCCCTACGAGGTGAAACGCACCGGGGTCACTCTCTAGCTGTTGCTATATCGACCACCCAGACGTTGCCTGCGCTGACTGATTCAGGGCAGAAGGTTTGGCCGGTGTGGGGGTAAGTGGCACATTGTCTGTGTTATGCAGTAACGTTGCCTAATGATTTTGGGGCTACCCCCCCCCCTCCTGGGGGCTACCCCCCCTCTCCTGGGGGCTAACCCCCACCCCCCCCTCCCTGCTCTCTCTCCCTCTCCAGCGCCAGCTCTACCTTCTATCGGCTCCTTCTGGTGTCTCCTGTCCCTACCTTTCCTGCCTTCAGGGTCTGGCCGGTGTTTGCGCTTCCATTGCGCATTCTGGTGGTGACTCTGGAGGGAGGTGGATGGAGGGAGGCTCCTTTGCGGCTGAGGGTTCCGTCTCTCAGCGCAATGAAGTGGAACGCAATGCGTTCCACTTTCTCTGCTGCCGGCCGCCATTTTCTTTTGGCGCGAAGCGAGCGTTTGTGCGCATGCGCGCACGGTTTGGAACGCAACTTGCGTTCCAGCGGCCATTTTGGAACGGAGATCCGAAGGGAGAGCAGCAGGCAGCTATCAGAACTGGCTAAAAGACTAGCGGTTACTTCAGGCAGTACCCCTTTCTCTCTACCTTACTATACTATGGCAGAAGGTAGGTCAGTGGGACTGTTCACAAGGGCAGGGGGGAAGGGGCCCTCAACAGCACAGGTGAGATACCTTGCTTGTTCAAAATGCCAGAAAAAGTTTCCAGGGGGCCAGGGTGAGCCGCTGTGTGGGTCTTGCTCCTTGGGGCAGGGGGAAACTACTGCTCCTGGGGGTCTTTCAGCTGCTTCAGCTGTGACTACTCCACAAATTGTACCTCAGGATTTAGACTCTGGAGCTGCAGCAGAGCCACCTCCCCCTCTATGGGCTGTACAATTGTCTCAATCTCTGGCATCATTACAAGGGTTGCCTGCCATCGCAGATAACCTAGGAAAGGCTCTGGTTAAGCTTAGCCATAGGACTGGTGGCAAGCGTAGACGTGTGGACGACGCAAGAGGGGACACTGTCAACCCTGCTGTGTCTGACGAATCTTCTCCTGAGCTACACTCTTCTCACTCTGAAGGTGAGGTTGGATCTTCTGACTATTCATCTGCAGATGAGGAAGAACATCAGGATGAAGGAAAGGATCGTGACAGTTTTCATGATGTAGACGGGATTATTAAGGGGGTCCTTGAGGTTCTTAATATATCTCAGAAGCCCAAACATACAGGAGATGCATCTAGTCTATTCAAGAGACAACATAAGTCGTCAGTCTGTTTCCCAGAACATGAACAACTTCAAGGTTTGGTTCAGAATGAGTGGAATTCACCTGAACACAAGTTTCAGGCAACTAAAAAATTCTCTAAATCATATCCTTTTCCGAAAGAACTAGTTGATACTTGGTCTAACCCACCATCAGTTGATGCACCAGTGTCTAGACTGTCAAAGTCCACCACATTACCAGTTACCGACGCAGCAGCATTCAAGGACCCCTCAGACAGAAGACTAGAAGGGTTTCTACGTGCAATTTACACGTCTGCAGGGTCGGCGCTACGCCCTTGCCTGGCTTCAGCGTGGGTGTCCAGAGCCATACAGGCATGGTCTGAATCGCTTGTCAAGGACATTCTAGACGGGGTTCCTCGACAGGAGTTGTTATCATCGGCACAGACTATTGCTGAGGCATCTAGTTATCTTTGTGACACCACACTTGATACTTCACAAATTACTGCCCGTACTTCAGCCTTGTCCGTAGCAGCACGCAGAACGTTATGGCTAAAAAATTGGTCTGCGGACCTTAGTTCCAAAAAGTCGCTCACTTCTCTACCTTTCAAGGGACATCGTCTGTTTGGAGAAGAGCTAGAGAAAATCATCTCCCAGGCGACGGGGGGGAAGAGTACTTTTCTCCCACAGACCAGAGGCAGAGCACCCACCTCAAATAGGAGGGGGAAATTTTTTCGTGGCCAAAGTGGCAGATTTTCAAGGCGAAACAGTTCTCCACAACGGTCCCACTTTCGGGCTAAAGTCGGTGAGAAAAGCCGGCCCTCCTGGAAAACCAACAGGCCTCACAATAAACCCTCAGGGGAGAAGCCCGCCTCAGCCTGACGGGGCACCACCTCCGGAATCGTTGGAATGGATAGGGGGCAAACTACTTCGATTCCGGGAGGAATGGATAAAGCATTCTACGGATGCATGGGTCAAAGAAATAGTGACAGAAGGATATCATTTAGATTTCACAAGCATACCACCCGGAAGATTTCTCATGTCCAGAGTTCCTCACTGTTCTCAGAAGGCCCAAGCCTTTCTAGATTGTATAGACAAGTTGGAGCGATCCGGGGTAATCAGTCCAGTACCAACCACAGAGAGATTCTCCGGTTTTTACTCGAACCTATTTACAGTACCAAAGAGGGATGGGTCTCTCAGACCAGTGCTCGACCTCAAGGGTCTCAACAAATTCATTCGGTCAGTGCGGTTCAAGATGGAGACGTTGAGATCAGTCATTCGAGGAATGGAACAGGGGCAACTTATGATGTCCCTGGATATAAGGGACGCATACCTACATGTGCCAATTTGGCCCCCCCATCACCGCTACCTACGCTTTGCTTTCAAGAACAAACACTATCAATTCGTTGCACTCCCGTTCGGACTGTCGTCCGCTCCCAGGGTTTTCACCAAGTTGATGGCGGTAACAGCTGCAACGTTGAGACTGCAGGGGATATCTGTGACCCCCTACCTGGACGACCTCCTGCTAAAGGCCAGTTCAGAAACAAGGGCCAAGGAGGACCTCAGCCGAGCAGTTCGGCTACTCCAGAGCTTCGGATGGACCATCAACTGGTCGAAGTCCAGCCCAGATCCCAGTCACAAAATGATATTCCTAGGCCTGGAATTCGATACGATCACACAAACTGTAAGCTTACCCAGGGACAAACAGTCCAGGATCAGAGATCAAGTTCGATATCTTCTATCCAGTCAAAGCACAACAGTACACAAGGCGATGCAAGTACTGGGAACAATGGTTTCGGCCATCGAGGCAGTTCCATTTGCGCAAATACATCTTCGACCTCTCCAAGCCAGCATTCTAGCGACGTGGAAAGGGGGACCTCTATCCCGCTCCATGTCATTGTCTCAACAGACAAGGGCGGATCTACAGTGGTGGATGAGATCGGAGAATCTAGCCGGAGGTCAATCGTGGGCAACACCGGACTGGGTTGTGATATCAACAGACGCCAGCCTCCAGGGCTGGGGGGCAACATGGGACAAGCAGTCTGCTCAAGGGCTATGGTCTCCAGAGGAAGCCAAACTACCAATAAATATTCTGGAGCTGAGAGCGGTAAAGTTGGCTCTAGTCCAGTGGACAGATCGACTCCGAGCAAAGCCGATACGCGTCCAAAGCGACAATGCTACGACAGTAGCGTACATAAATCGTCAGGGAGGGACGCGAAGTCGAGCGGCCCTGGCAGAAGCAAGACAGATTCTTCTCTGGGCAGAAAACAACTCAGTAAAATTATCTGCAATACACATTCCGGGAGTGTCCAACACAAAGGCGGACTTTCTCAGTCGGAATCAGCTGGATCCAGGAGAATGGGAACTGCATCCAGTGGCATTCAATCAGCTGACGGACCAGTGGGGAACTCCCAGCATAGACTTAATGGCATCCAGAAACAATCGAAAAGTAACAAGATTCTTTGCCCGCCACAGAGATCCGTTAGCAGTGGGGGTGGATGCCATGACTCAGCGCTGGCAATTCGATCTAGCATACGTCTTCCCACCGCTTCCAATGCTGCCAAGGGTTCTCAAAAAGATAAAGCAATCTCAGTCGATAGTAATTGTAGTGGCACCGTATTGGCCTCGGAGAACCTGGTTCACCGACCTGCAGGAGATGTCAATAGAGCAGCCGATACGGCTAGACGGCAGACCAGATCTCCTCCAGCAGGGACCCATATTGCACCACAACCCAGGACTCTTCGCTTTGACGGGATGGCTATTGAAAGGTCTGTCTGGCGAAGCCAAGGGCTAGATGAAGAAGTCATACTCACTATGTTAAGAGCTCGAAAGGCCTCATCTTCTAAATCATACCACAGAGTTTGGCAGTCTTACTTCAATTGGTGCAAGGAGTCTCATTTTCCCTTCCTTGAATTGCAATTACCACGGATTCTTTCATTTCTACAAAGAGGATTACAATTAGGCCTTAAGCTCAGCTCGCTCAAGGTCCAGGTGTCAGCCTTGTCAATCCTGTTTCAATCTCGCCTTGCGAATGAAGACTTGATACGCACGTTTCTGCAAGGAGTGGCCCATATCGTGCCACCATTCCGTACACCGGTGGCTGGCTGGGATCTCAATTTAGTGTTGGAAGCCCTGCTGGATCCACCATTCGAACCACTATCTTCTGTTTCAGATACATGGATCACCTATAAGGTAGTGTTCCTTGTGGCAATATCATCGACCAGACGGGTATCTGAACTTAGTGCCTTATCGTGTGCTCCTCCTTACCTCATATTCCATAAGGATAAAGCCGTTCTTCGTACGGTTCCAACCTTTCTACCCAAGGTAGTTTCCGACTTTCATGTGAACCAAGAAATTGTTGTTCCTTCTCTATGTCCAGAACCCAAGAATGATAAGGAACGCAGACTTCATAATCTGGATGTGGTCAGAGCCTTACGATGGTATGTGGACAGATCTAAATCTTTCCGAAAATCGCAGGCCCTGTTTGTTATACCATCGGGCCCTCGTCGGGGCCAGGCAGCCTCAAAAGTGACAATATCAAGATGGATCAGAGAATCAATCAAACAAGCATACTCTGCGAAGGGAAGATCAGCACCTGAAGGACTTAGGGCTCACTCTACCAGAGCGGTGGGAGCCTCCTGGGCGTGGCGAAACTCTGCTTCCTTGGAGCAGATCTGTAAGGCGGCTACCTGGTCTTCTGTTCATACTTTCTCCAAATTTTACAAAGTTGACACCTTTTCCTCAGCCGAGGCTTCTCTCGGGCGTAAGGTGTTGCATTCAGTACTTAAATAATTCTGCAGTACTCATTGTATATAATTATAGCTCGTTCCCACCCTGCTGTTTTGGGACTGCTTTGTTAAGTCCCCATGGTTCCCTGTGTCCCCCTAAGACGACAGAGAAAACAGGATTTTTTGATACTTACCGTTAAATCTGTTTCTCTGTAGTCATAAGGGGGACACAGGGCTTCCCGCCCTTGTCGAGCTATTGACCTTTGGTCTAGTTTTGTTCAGTTTCACTGTTTACTTTCTGCCTGTGATTTATTCAGTGATTACGTTCGCAGCTTTGGGACAAACTGAATAGGAAGGTACAGTGTAGGGGGTAAAGCCTGAAGGGCACGCCCCTGAATTAATTAATATTCAAGTGTCCTGCCTCCTGGAGGATGGAGCTTAACCCCATGGTTCCCTGTGTCCCCCTTATGACTACAGAGAAACAGATTTAACGGTAAGTATCAAAAAATCCTGTTATAACTTACCTTCTACAGTCCTGTCAGTCTTATAGGTCTTGCTATAATAAACATTTTTCCAGTCTGCATTTGTTAAAATAAAGCTATAAGGTCTTTGCACCATTTCAAAGTATAGCATCAAAGCTGCATATTCAGTGCAATAGCTGGGCGGGAGTCGTGGATTTACCTTTGAAAACTTATGAGCAATGCCATTAATGTTTATAAAGGATACTGACAAACTTATGACAAGCTTTCTTGTGCTTCATAAGATTTGTACACTAACATTTTAACAGGTGGTATGTACTACACAGTAAGATACATATAAATCATTATAATGTGGTATAAACACCTACCGAAGTATCAAGATGTTCAAACAGTCAAATTTTGCTTTTTTTCTGAAGTATTGGTAGTTTCTATTTCTTTACAAAATAGATAGGGTATGCACACTCGAAAAAAACTTTAACGAACAAAGGTGGTATTAGAAAAATCCTCTTTTATATAAAATATAACAAAAAAAGTATACATCAGATACTGTAGGTTGGGATATTATGCAAGACAGTTTAAACGGTATCAGCACAGATATATACATACCACCTAGTTACAAGGATCAAGGCAAAAAAAAAAGAGACAAACCACAGGGAGCAGATACACTTGCCATTGATGAGAATGGCCCAACGTTTCGGCACTATAGCCTTTGTCAGGGGAAATTCCCCGAGTGTGCATACCCTATTTATTTTGTATATGGCTTTGGATAACTAACTGTGGGGGTATCCCAGGATTCATTGCACCTCATATCTCTTTAAAAAGTAATTTCTGCAGTAAAAGATTTTATTTTCGCATTTTATGTTTGGAGTGCCCTCCACTGATTTATGTTTCTATTTCTTTATAATGTACATTGTGTTAACCATGTATTTATATGATTAATTTGCATTTCTCCTTTTTTCAGTCTAACATACATGTGTCGAGCAGGATCTATTAGAACTGATGATAACTGCATTGTGTTAAAAGTAGGTAACAAATCCTGAATATTTTTAATTTAGTATTTCCAAAGATCTCATATTGTACAACAATATAATAGGGAACACATTTTACATTCTTTCAAATACAAATGGTCTGCTCCACACTTGCAGGTTGTTCCATAGGTGCATGACCAGGGACTAGGGCTTTGTCACTCCCTTCTGTGCCCTCCATTTATTCTCTTTCCTGCAAACTAAAGTAAATTCACTAACTAAATTAAAACCAATTATCGTAACTAACTGGCCAAGCATGGCAGCCAATCGGTTCAAGCCATTCCCATTGTTCTCGGACATGTCAGATGATCAGAAAAGCAAAGAATCAAGGGGGGCCTCTACTATAAACGGTCCAGAGACAAAGACGGTCCAGACTGACTGACAGTGAAAAAATCACAAAACCACAGGCCAGGGGATTTAGCTTCTCCCTTCCACCACAAATGCCTGATTGGCTTCAGACTTTTCAGTCAACATTCTTAGTTATAACTGTATCAATCAAATTGGGTGTCCTCCAGTAGAGCCAGCACACACAATACAGGCCTCCTGCTTCTACAACCACAGCAGCTGTTGTTACTCCACTGCATCCTGAGGCAGATAGCCAAGATTCCTCCTCTGAAGAGGAAGGGGTGTTGCAAGAGTCCTTGACTAGGAGCATAATGATTTACCCCTTCCCACACCATTGAGCATACACACAAATCTCATTTTAAGGCTGCGAATGCCCTTTTAGCAGACGTTCCCTGGTCATCCAAGAAGGACAAGAGGAGGTTAAAAATGTTGACAAACTTTTTAGCTCCACACAAAAGAAGTGCCATAGCATGCTTGAGTGTCATAGCATTTGACCAGACAAAGTCCCTCTAGAGGTCCAATATTATATTGAAATCTTTGCACCAGTGGGGCAGCTGGTCCATGTTGGCTTCTTTCTGTGTTGTAAGATTCAGTCTACATATCCACTGGGGGAGGGAGATGGACATTGACAGAATATGAAAAACTGGCCATTTATCTGCCTTCTAAGGATTAAATATCTACCCCCTTGGTCGGACACAATCTGGTAAAGTTAATTGATTTCCTTAACAATAATGCCACCCATCTAGAATAGATACTCGTGTGATAAACTGCAGGTAACTTCTGTCAATTAAGAGCACACACTGTCTTTAAGAATGCACACTAAATGGGTCTTCTGCAACATGATCAGTTCCGCAAAAGATTTTCTAATCATGTCAAGTATAAGTTATCTATTAACCTTATCATTCATATAGTGTTCCAGGATATCTTATTTATTATATTAAGAACTAGGCCTAAGTAATATTCTGGTTGTCGGTAGTGTCAGATACAAAATGACTAGTGCCACCAAAGCCTTTATACCTCAATTGTTGTGGGGTCTAGTTAATAGCTTAAATACTGATATTACATTTAAATATAAAACAATCACTTATTCTCAGCCTTTGTTTTTAGCTTTTATTGCACCAGCAGCCACTGTGTTGGTTAAAAACAAACTAAAAAATTAAGAGGGACATTGGCAGCATTTTCTGCTTGGCTTAGTTACATATTTATTGTCCCAGTGATTTAACAAAAATCTCATTGATATTCCTGAACTATAGTCAAGAAAATGAGGCCCCTTGCATCAAGTTAGGATGGCAAAAATCAACAAAATGGATCAAATCAGTACACAAAATTGGTAACACTGTTCTGTTTTCTTCATTTGTCAGACCCTTCCCTGCCTGGTACGTATGTGCAGCAAAGAGCGTCTGCTAGAGGTGCGGGTGGAAGGCGCTGAAACCCTTGCTTACCTGATTGAACCAGATGTTGAACTTCAGAGAATTGCCAGTATCACAGATCATCTGATCTCCATGCTTGCTGACTACTTCAAGTATCCCAGCTCAGTCAGTGCCATCACAGATATCAAGAGGGTGTGTACACTGTATTATCTCTTTTATTTTTTCAATATACCCAAATACTACCCCCCTAATTTAGTGAAGTCTTTTCTATGTTATGTTAGATTTTAAATGCATGTGCTGGCTGGTGCTTACTTTAAGATACAAATATCTGACCTGGGCATTTTCACTCTAGTAGTATAGTTTTTTTTGTTTGTAAATAGTAGTAAAGAGCATGTGTGTATATATGCATGCAGTTCTGTGTAAACATGCCTGTGAATGCATGTTTTTACCTGTTAAAGGGGAACTGTCATAAATAGTAACATGCTTTATAATACTGTTTCACAGATTTATTTTTTCCTAAAGATTTTAAGATTTATTAGCGTTTTTCCCAGATCTAAGATTTTATGCTACTTTACAACAACTCAACCATGCTGTGTGTCTGTAGTGCATTGCAGTTGACTGACTAATGCTGCCAGTTAGGGCAAGTGAAATCTGTCCAGGTCTCAAAGCATGTTTATGGTGTTTGCTACAGGCAAAGTATCTAATCTACTGTACCAAAAATCATCAAGAGCATTTATTAAACAAACATCCTCTACCATTGAGTGGATTGTTCATAATGCTGACTGTGGCTACTTGGTGATATACAAGTCCCTGGGATACTGATATATTTGGAATATACAAGTATTGAAGGCAATGCTCAATGGTACCAATCCCTTGTTGTAGCGTTGTATGCAAGCTGCTATTCCAACTTCCAAATAAAAAAATAAACGCCCTGCAGCACTCCAAATCCTGTGAAAGTGTTTATTGTGCCAACAAACCAACCAACAGTTTGGGCACTAGCCTTTTCTGAAACCTGAGAAAGGGCTAGTCAGGGGTCCCCATGCTTTTTTTTTACGCATGAGCCATATTCAATTGTAAAAAGCGTTTGGGAGCAACATAAGCATTAACAAAATTTGTGGGCGTGCCAAATAAGTCCTGTCATTGGCTATTTTGTAGCCTCTATGTTGACTGGGAAACTCTGTTTGGCAGTACATCTGGTTTTTATGCAACCAAAACTTCTATCCAAGCCAATAGTTTAAAAATAATCACCTGCTTCAAAGCCACTGGGAGCAACAGCCAAAGGGTTGGTGAGAAACATGTTGCTTGTTAGCCACTGGTTGGGGATCAGCATTGCCTGGTTTGTTGGCTCAATAAACACTTTCACAAGATTTGGAATTCTGTAGCGTGTTTATCTGACATAGTAGGAACATGATACTTGTCCACAATATGAACTTCAATCCTGTGTCAGATGCAGTGATTGAGAGCATGCAGCATTCTTTTGCATTTGGCACAAGTTTGCTGCATCAGCAGTGCATTTCTCGTCCACTAAATTCTCCTTGCATTTAAGTTGTTCTGAGCTGTCCCATGAGGCGATGGGTTGCTGGTGCGCATTAAGTAATACTTGGTTGGTGAAGATCTATGTGTTAACTCAAAAGAGTGCAAGCAAGGGAGACCTCCCAAGGGGGTGCATGTAGAAAGAAAAAATGGACCTTGCATTACTCAAAGTATGTAAAGTTGTGTTTACAATGATGGAAAATGTTGAATAAGGCAGATTTTTGGTATTATTTTGCCCTTAGAGGAGAACTAAAGCTTAAAAAAAAGTAGGGCAGAAATGCTCTACATTTTGTTTTGGCTTGTGTACCAGCCCAAGGCAACCACAACTATTGAGCAGTGAAAATCTGTGCCCCTAAAGATGCCCCCATCAGCTCCCCATCATCTTTCCTGGTGGTTACAGCACATTCTCTGTTCTGTTGTCAGTTACTTTAGTTTATGGAACGGAACGACTCACAATATACAGAAAAGTCACAAAAAGACTAATTAGTAATTGATTCAGATTCTCATAGCATGGCAGCTTAGAAGACAGAATTTAATAAGCTGACTTGCAGCATTGGCAAACCTCATTTTCTGCTTGATAATTTAAGACAACCCCTAAAAACAGCTTCTCAACTGCAGCCCAGAGCACGTGCTTGACGCTAACCTTTTAAAGATGGCCTAAGAAAATTCAAGATGGCACTCTCCTTGGCACAACTTTGAAGCCCTAGATCATTAAAAAATGAAACCCTGTACTGGTGAATTAAGTTCAGTAAATAAATATGGCATATTTAATATAGCCATGTTTGTTTAGTTTTTAGTTCTCCTTTAAGAAGCCTATTACACAGGTGCATATATTTATAAATATAAGGAGATCACCCAAAAAGGGCTTAGATCTTGCTTAGAACAATGCCTTGTTCGGAGTTACATCTAAAACAAGCTAATAACATTTTTCACAGCATCACAACTGGAGTGCTGCAAGGCATGTGCATACTGTATGTATTCTGTGAGCTATAAATGTGCTTGTAAATAAAACCGCATTTTATAAAAACAGCATACTGTGAATAGCAGACTCTTGCCTGTTGTGGCCAGGCATTATTCCTCATTAAAAACAAAACTAAATCTGTCTGTTTACAGTAATGCTGTGATCTTAAAGCCCAGGGCAGCCCCTTTCTATTTGCCATGTGTGTGATATCCAAGAGGCTGTTTGCATATAAGTCACTCTAGTTCCTCATGGTTTCTGCTCCATTTGTGGTCAGCACAAACCTGTCCTTTCCCTCCCCTCTTTTTTTCTTCTGGTGTTCTACACTCTAGCACCAAGAAACAGGGCAGCCTTGCATTGATCCAGAGGAGGCAGAGCCCAGAGGGACTAGAGATGAATCTCAGTGCACTGCAGCCTCTATTAGTCTTCCTGCCTCGCAAATTCAACATGACTGTCTCCTGACTTCTGAAGAGGTGAGGATATAATGTTTTTATTTACATAATTTTCTTAGGTAGTTTTAGGTGCTTATTGCACCTCACCTCGGACCTCACCTAGTAATGATTTATATTCTGTGCACAGTGGTTGATTTTGGCAGATCCTGCTCTGGTATTGTTTGCAAATGAGTCCGAAGTCCTGCTCAATTGACATTTCAAACTCTACTTTTGAGCCGATTTAACATATTTTATAAGATAGTCAGAAAAACACAACAAAGAAAGACAAGGTATAAGGGTCCTAGGCTTGAACGTGCACTGATGTAGTCTAGAGAGAATACTGTTCTCTAGCTTGTTGCATGGCTTTCATATGCTGATCAAAATGATGATCTTTTTCAGCAGACTTATAAATGGGAGACATTTCTTTCCTGTGGTCTCTTCCCTATGGTTAAGGTCTATATTGCACAGGAAAGATAATAGCTTTTGCATATCGCTGTTATAAATAGCTTTGTTTTTTTGGGTGGGGTAATTTCTATTTTAGGATGCTGACATTACGGCAGAGATCTGGCTTTTTGCCACAATGTTTTTGTAGCCATTTGATTCTCACTGGAAAACAGAGATGGTCCAGTTTCACATGACTCTAGTGACAGCTTAGTAGATGTAGTAGGCACACCCTACGGTTATCTCTATTGGAGTCCAGAGGAGCGTGTGATTTTAGGTCCGTGAATCTTGCTGTTACATGATCGAATGAGGTCATTGTGGCAGCTGCCTGGTGCTTTCTGACATTTTAGGGAAAGCAAGCGATCTGCACAACAATTCCACTTATAACTATATGATTCTACTTTAGAACGGTTGACATATTAAGTTATAATACATCCCTGTAACTCATTGTTTGTTTTTACTTTAGCTTGACCATGATTTAAAACATGCCCATGAACTTCGCCAGGCGGCCTTCAAGCTTTATGCCTCTTTGGGAGCCAATGACGAAGACATCCGGAAGAAGGTGAGTCTGGGAGAGGGGCGCCCTCCAGTCCTGTCCGCCAGCAGACAGGGTGTGACACCCACCTGAAAAAATCTCAAGGAAGACCATAAACTGACTGCCTTGTTTAAAGCCAAAAGCAGAGACTGAAAGGGTTAATGGAAGATTGAATGAATGGTGCTATGCCTTTGGCCTTTTTGCCATTAGAAAGTAGCATAGGATGGCGTAAAGAGGATGTCCAACAAATTGCATTCATTTTTGTGCTTATCTCTAACCTTGCACTTTCCATATGCATGAGTTTAATTCCAGTCTTTTAGTCAGGAGTCCAGTATCTGAATATCAAAAGCCTCTATTTCTGTAACTGTCCAAAGCAGCTGCTATCCTGAGTGCAAATATCCCTAAAAAATTACCCTTTTCTTTAAGCCTGATGACGAGCATAAACTAGTCCCAGTTAATTGTAGCTTCAATATCTTAAATTACTCTAATGCCTTTAGTACCCTTTCAATAGCACTGCTTTCCACATAATTATTTTATGGGTCAAGCATTTATTTTCGTGTATTTCTATAGCTG